>NW_027490692.1:0-73081 GCF_050948175.1 Xylocopa sonorina | reverse complement strand
GAGTTCAAATGCTTCTTAAAACGAGATATTGCATCTCATATCTATGTTTCATGATAAGATATAATATTCATTGCGAAGTGTTATGCATTCCTCGTCTACGATTCAAATGAATGTAAATGCGACACTTCCTTGCAAGGAAATTGCGTTTGCAGATGTCTACGTATCGTAGCAATAGAGTTCTAATGCTTCTTAAAACGCGATATCGCATCTCATTTCTATGTTTCAGGGTAAGATATAATATGATTTGCGAAGTGCTATGTATTCCCCGTCTACACTTCAAATGAATGTAAATGCGACACTTCTTTGCAAGGAAATAGCGTTTGCAGATGTCTACGTATCGTTGCAATAGAGTTCTTATGATTCTTAAAACGCTATATCGCATCACATTTCTATGTTTCATGGTAAGATATAATATGATTTGCGGAGTGTTATGTATTCCTCGTCTACACTTCAAATGAATGTAAATGCGACACTTCCTTGCAAGGAAATAGCGTTTGCAAATGTCTACCTATCGTAGCAGTAATGTTCTAATGCTTCTTAGAACGCGAAGTCGCATCTCATTTCTATGTTTCATGGTAAGATATAATATGGTTTGCGAAGTGTTATGTATTCCTCGTCTACACTTCAAATGAATGTAAATGCGACACTTCCTTGCAAGGAAATAGCGTTTGCAGATGTCTACGTATCGTAGCAATAGAGTTCTTATGATTCTTAAAACGCGATATCGAACCTCATTTCTATGTTTCATGGTAAGATATAATATGATTTGCGAAGTTTTATGTATTCCTCGTCTACACTTCAAATGAATGTAAATGCGACACTTCTATGCAAGGAAATAGTGTTTGCAGATGTCTACGTATCGTAGCAATAGAGTTCTTATGATTCTTAAAACGCGATATCGCATCTCATTTCTATGTTTCATGGTAAGATATAATATGATTTGCGGAGTGTTATGTATTCCTCGTCTACACTTCAAATGAATGTAAATGCGACACTTCCTTGCAAGGAAATAGCGTTTGCAAATGTCTACCTATCGTAGCAGTAGTGTTCTAATGCTTCTTAGAACGCGATGTCGCATCTCATTTCTATGTTTCATGGTAAGATATAATATGATTTGCGAAGTTTTATGTATTCCTCGTCTACACTTCAAATGAATGTAAATGCGACACTTCCTTGCAAGGAAATAGCGTTTGCAAATGCCTACCTATCGTAGCAGTAGTGTTCTAAAGCTTCTTAGAACGTGATGTCGCATCTCATTTCTATGTTTCATGGTAAGATATAATATGATTTGCGAAGTGTTATGTATACCTCGTCTACACTTCAGATGAATGTAAATGCGACACTTCCTTGGAAGGAAATAACGTTTGCAGATGTCTACGTATCGAAGCAATAGAGTTCAAATGCTTCTTAAGACGAGATATTGCATCTCATATCTACGTTTCATGATAAGATATAATATTCATTGCGAAGTGTTATGTATTCCTCGTCTACACTTCAAATGAATGTAAATGCGACACTTCCTTGCAAGGAAATAGCGTTTGCAGATGTCTACGTATCGTAGCAATAGAGTTCTTATGATTCTTAAAACGCGATATCGAACCTCATTTCTATGTTTCATGGTAAGATATAATATGATTTGCGAAGTTTTATGTATTCCTCGTCTACACTTCAAATGAATGTAAATGCGACACTTCTATGCAAGGAAATAGTGTTTGCAGATGTCTACGTATCGTAGCAATAGAGTTCTTATGATTCTTAAAACGCGATATCGCATCTCATTTCTATGTTTCATGGTAAGATATAATATGATTTGCGGAGTGTTATGTATTCCTCGTCTACACTTCAAATGAATGTAAATGCGGCACTTCTTTGCAAGGAAATAGCGTTTGCAGATGTCTACGTATCGTAGCAATAGAGTTCAAATGCTTCTTAAAACGAGATATTGCATCTCATATCTATGTTTCATGATAAGATATAATATTCATTGCGAAGTGTTATGCATTCCTCGTCTACGATTCAAATGAATGTAAATGCGACACTTCCTTGCAAGGAAATTGCGTTTGCAGATGTCTACGTATCGTAGCAATAGAGTTCTAATGCTTCTTAAAACGCGATATCGCATCTCATTTCTATGTTTCAGGGTAAGATATAATATGATTTGCGAAGTGCTATGTATTCCCCGTCTACACTTCAAATGAATGTAAATGCGACACTTCTTTGCAAGGAAATAGCGTTTGCAGATGTCTACGTATCGTTGCAATAGAGTTCTTATGATTCTTAAAACGCTATATCGCATCACATTTCTATGTTTCATGGTAAGATATAATATGATTTGCGGAGTGTTATGTATTCCTCGTCTACACTTCAAATGAATGTAAATGCGACACTTCCTTGCAAGGAAATAGCGTTTGCAAATGTCTACCTATCGTAGCAGTAATGTTCTAATGCTTCTTAGAACGCGAAGTCGCATCTCATTTCTATGTTTCATGGTAAGATATAATATGGTTTGCGAAGTGTTATGTATTCCTCGTCTACACTTCAAATGAATGTAAATGCGACACTTCTTTGCAAGGAAATAGCGTTTGCAGATGTCTACGTATCGTAGCAATGGATTTCTGATGTTTCTTAAAACGCGATATCGCATCTCATTTCTATGTTTCATGGTAAGATATAATATGATTTGCGGAGTGTTATGTATTCCTCGTCTACACTTCAAATGAATGTAAATGCGACACTTCCTTGCAAGGAAATAGCGTTTGCAAATGTCTACCTATCGTAGCAGTAGTGTTCTAATGCTTCTTAGAACGCGATGTCGCATCTCATTTCTATGTTTCATGGTAAGATATAATATGATTTGCGAAGTTTTATGTATTCCTCGTCTACACTTCAAATGAATGTAAATGCGACACTTCCTTGCAAGGAAATAGCGTTTGCAAATGCCTACCTATCGTAGCAGTAGTGTCCTAAAGCTTCTTAGAACGTGATGTCGCATCTCATTTCTATGTTTCATGGTAGGATATAATATGATTTGCGAAGTGTTATGTATACCTCGTCTACACTTCAAATGAATGTAAATGCGACACTTCCTTGGAAGGAAATAACGTTTGCAGATGTCTACGTATCGAAGCAATAGAGTTCAAATGCTTCTTAAGACGAGATATTGCATCTCATATCTACGTTTCATGATAAGATATAATATTCATTGCGAAGTGTTATGTATTCCTCGTCTACGATTCAAATGAATGTAAATGCGACACTTCCTTGCAAGGAAATAGCGTTTGCAGATGTCTACGTATCGTAGCAATAGAGTTCTTATGATTCTTAAAACGCGATATCGCATCTCACTTCTATGTTTCATGGTAAGATATTATATGATTTGCGAAGTGCCATGTATTCCTCGTCTACACTTCAAATGAATGTAAATGCGACACTTCTTTGCAAGGAAATAGCGTTTGCATATGTCTACCTATCGTAGCAGTAGTGTTCTAATGCTTCTTAAAACGCGATATCGCATCTCATTTCTATGTTTCATGGTAAGATATAATATGATTTGCGGAGTGTTATGTATTCCTCGTCTACAATTCAAATGAATGTAAATGCGGCACTTCCTTGCAAGGAAATAGCGTTTGCAAATGTCTACCTATCGTAGCAGTAGTGTTCTGATGCTTCTTAGAACGCGATGTCGCATCTCATTTCTATGTTTCATGGTAAGATATAATACGATTTGCGAAGTTTTATGTATTCCTCGTCTACACTTCAAATGAATGTAATTGCGACACTTCCTTGCAAGGAAATAGCGTTTGCAAATGTCTACCTATCGTAGCAATAGAGTTCTTATGATTCTTAAAACGCGATATCGCATCTCATTTCTATGTTTCATGGTAAGATATAATATGATTTGCGGAGTGTTATGTATTCCTCGTCTACACTTCAAATGAATGTAAATGCGGCACTTCCTTGCAAGGAAATAGCGTTTGCAAATGTCCACCTATCGTAGCAGTAGTGTTCTAATGCTTCTTAGAACGCGATGTCGCATCTCATTTCTATGTTTCATGGTAAGATATAATATGGTTTGCGAAGTGTTATGTATTCCTCGTCTACACTTCAAATGAATGTAAATGCGACACTTCCTCGCTAGGAAATAGCGTTTGCAGATGTCTACGTATCGTAGCAGTAGAGTTCTAATGCTTCTTAAAACGCGATATCGCAACTCATTTCTATGTTTCATGATAAGATATAATATGATTTGCGAAGTGTTATGTATTCCTCGTCTACATATCAAATGAATGTAAATGCGACACTTCCTTGCAAGGAAATAGCGTTTGCAGATGTCTACGTATCGTAGCAATAGAGTTCTTATGATTCTTAAAACGCTATATCGCATCTCATTTCTATGTCTCATGGTAAGATACAATATGATTTGCGAAGTGTTATGTATTCCTCGTCTACACTTCAAATGAATGTAAATGCAACACTTCTTTGCAAGGAAATAGCGTTTGCAGATGTCTACGTATCGTAGCAATAGAGTTCAAATGCTTCTTAAAACGAGATATTGCATCTCATATCTATGTTTCATGATAAGATATAATATTCATTGCGAAGTGTTATGCATTCCTCGTCTACGATTCAAATGAATGTAAATGCGACACTTCCTTGCAAGGAAATTGCGTTTGCAGATGTCTACGTATCGTAGCAATAGAGTTCTAATGCTTCTTAAAACGCGATATCGCATCTCATTTCTATGTTTCAGGGTAAGATATAATATGATTTGCGAAGTGCTATGTATTCCCCGTCTACACTTCAAATGAATGTAAATGCGACACTTCTTTGCAAGGAAATAGCGTTTGCAGATGTCTACGTATCGTTGCAATAGAGTTCTTATGATTCTTAAAACGCTATATCGCATCACATTTCTATGTTTCATGGTAAGATATAATATGATTTGCGGAGTGTTATGTATTCCTCGTCTACACTTCAAATGAATGTAAATGCGACACTTCCTTGCAAGGAAATAGCGTTTGCAAATGTCTACCTATCGTAGCAGTAATGTTCTAATGCTTCTTAGAACGCGAAGTCGCATCTCATTTCTATGTTTCATGGTAAGATATAATATGGTTTGCGAAGTGTTATGTATTCCTCGTCTACACTTCAAATGAATGTAAATGCGACACTTCCTTGCAAGGAAATAGCGTTTGCAGATGTCTACGTATCGTAGCAATAGAGTTCTTATGATTCTTAAAACGCGATATCGAACCTCATTTCTATGTTTCATGGTAAGATATAATATGATTTGCGAAGTTTTATGTATTCCTCGTCTACACTTCAAATGAATGTAAATGCGACACTTCTATGCAAGGAAATAGTGTTTGCAGATGTCTACGTATCGTAGCAATAGAGTTCTTATGATTCTTAAAACGCGATATCGCATCTCATTTCTATGTTTCATGGTAAGATATAATATGATTTGCGGAGTGTTATGTATTCCTCGTCTACACTTCAAATGAATGTAAATGCGACACTTCCTTGCAAGGAAATAGCGTTTGCAAATGTCTACCTATCGTAGCAGTAGTGTTCTAATGCTTCTTAGAACGCGATGTCGCATCTCATTTCTATGTTTCATGGTAAGATATAATATGATTTGCGAAGTTTTATGTATTCCTCGTCTACACTTCAAATGAATGTAAATGCGACACTTCCTTGCAAGGAAATAGCGTTTGCAAATGCCTACCTATCGTAGCAGTAGTGTTCTAAAGCTTCTTAGAACGTGATGTCGCATCTCATTTCTATGTTTCATGGTAAGATATAATATGATTTGCGAAGTGTTATGTATACCTCGTCTACACTTCAGATGAATGTAAATGCGACACTTCCTTGGAAGGAAATAACGTTTGCAGATGTCTACGTATCGAAGCAATAGAGTTCAAATGCTTCTTAAGACGAGATATTGCATCTCATATCTACGTTTCATGATAAGATATAATATTCATTGCGAAGTGTTATGTATTCCTCGTCTACACTTCAAATGAATGTAAATGCGACACTTCCTTGCAAGGAAATAGCGTTTGCAGATGTCTACGTATCGTAGCAATAGAGTTCTTATGATTCTTAAAACGCGATATCGAACCTCATTTCTATGTTTCATGGTAAGATATAATATGATTTGCGAAGTTTTATGTATTCCTCGTCTACACTTCAAATGAATGTAAATGCGACACTTCTATGCAAGGAAATAGTGTTTGCAGATGTCTACGTATCGTAGCAATAGAGTTCTTATGATTCTTAAAACGCGATATCGCATCTCATTTCTATGTTTCATGGTAAGATATAATATGATTTGCGGAGTGTTATGTATTCCTCGTCTACACTTCAAATGAATGTAAATGCGGCACTTCTTTGCAAGGAAATAGCGTTTGCAGATGTCTACGTATCGTAGCAATAGAGTTCAAATGCTTCTTAAAACGAGATATTGCATCTCATATCTATGTTTCATGATAAGATATAATATTCATTGCGAAGTGTTATGCATTCCTCGTCTACGATTCAAATGAATGTAAATGCGACACTTCCTTGCAAGGAAATTGCGTTTGCAGATGTCTACGTATCGTAGCAATAGAGTTCTAATGCTTCTTAAAACGCGATATCGCATCTCATTTCTATGTTTCAGGGTAAGATATAATATGATTTGCGAAGTGCTATGTATTCCCCGTCTACACTTCAAATGAATGTAAATGCGACACTTCTTTGCAAGGAAATAGCGTTTGCAGATGTCTACGTATCGTTGCAATAGAGTTCTTATGATTCTTAAAACGCTATATCGCATCACATTTCTATGTTTCATGGTAAGATATAATATGATTTGCGGAGTGTTATGTATTCCTCGTCTACACTTCAAATGAATGTAAATGCGACACTTCCTTGCAAGGAAATAGCGTTTGCAAATGTCTACCTATCGTAGCAGTAATGTTCTAATGCTTCTTAGAACGCGAAGTCGCATCTCATTTCTATGTTTCATGGTAAGATATAATATGGTTTGCGAAGTGTTATGTATTCCTCGTCTACACTTCAAATGAATGTAAATGCGACACTTCTTTGCAAGGAAATAGCGTTTGCAGATGTCTACGTATCGTAGCAATGGATTTCTGATGTTTCTTAAAACGCGATATCGCATCTCATTTCTATGTTTCATGGTAAGATATAATATGATTTGCGGAGTGTTATGTATTCCTCGTCTACACTTCAAATGAATGTAAATGCGACACTTCCTTGCAAGGAAATAGCGTTTGCAAATGTCTACCTATCGTAGCAGTAGTGTTCTAATGCTTCTTAGAACGCGATGTCGCATCTCATTTCTATGTTTCATGGTAAGATATAATATGATTTGCGAAGTTTTATGTATTCCTCGTCTACACTTCAAATGAATGTAAATGCGACACTTCCTTGCAAGGAAATAGCGTTTGCAAATGCCTACCTATCGTAGCAGTAGTGTCCTAAAGCTTCTTAGAACGTGATGTCGCATCTCATTTCTATGTTTCATGGTAGGATATAATATGATTTGCGAAGTGTTATGTATACCTCGTCTACACTTCAAATGAATGTAAATGCGACACTTCCTTGGAAGGAAATAACGTTTGCAGATGTCTACGTATCGAAGCAATAGAGTTCAAATGCTTCTTAAGACGAGATATTGCATCTCATATCTACGTTTCATGATAAGATATAATATTCATTGCGAAGTGTTATGTATTCCTCGTCTACGATTCAAATGAATGTAAATGCGACACTTCCTTGCAAGGAAATAGCGTTTGCAGATGTCTACGTATCGTAGCAATAGAGTTCTTATGATTCTTAAAACGCGATATCGCATCTCACTTCTATGTTTCATGGTAAGATATTATATGATTTGCGAAGTGCCATGTATTCCTCGTCTACACTTCAAATGAATGTAAATGCGACACTTCTTTGCAAGGAAATAGCGTTTGCATATGTCTACCTATCGTAGCAGTAGTGTTCTAATGCTTCTTAAAACGCGATATCGCATCTCATTTCTATGTTTCATGGTAAGATATAATATGATTTGCGGAGTGTTATGTATTCCTCGTCTACAATTCAAATGAATGTAAATGCGGCACTTCCTTGCAAGGAAATAGCGTTTGCAAATGTCTACCTATCGTAGCAGTAGTGTTCTGATGCTTCTTAGAACGCGATGTCGCATCTCATTTCTATGTTTCATGGTAAGATATAATACGATTTGCGAAGTTTTATGTATTCCTCGTCTACACTTCAAATGAATGTAATTGCGACACTTCCTTGCAAGGAAATAGCGTTTGCAAATGTCTACCTATCGTAGCAATAGTGTTCTAATGCTTCTTAGAACGCGATGTCGCATCTCATTTCTATGTTTCATGGTAAGATATAATATGATTTGCGAAGTGTTATGTATTCCTCGTCTACACTTTAAATGAATATAAATGCGACAATTCCTTGCATGGAAATAGCGTTTGCAGATGTCTACGTATCGAAGCAATAGAGTTCAAATGCTTCTTAAAACGAGATATTGCATCTCATATCTATGTTTCATGATAAGATATAATATTCTTTGCGAAGTGTTATGCATTCCTCGTCTACGATTCAAATGAATGTAAATGCGACTCTTCCTTGCAAGGAAATAGCGTTTGCAGACGTCTACGTTTCGTAGCAATAGAGTTCTTATGCTTCTTAAAACGCGATATCGCATCTCATTTCTATGTTTCATGGTAAGATATAATATGATTTGCGAAGTATCATGTATTCCCCGTCTACACTTCAAATGAATGTAAATGCGACACTTCCTTGCTAGGAAATAGCGATTGCAGATGTCTACGTATCGTAGCAATAGAGTTCATATGATTCTTAAAACGCGATATCGCAACTCATTTCTATGTTTCATGGTAAGATATAACATGATTTGCCAAGTGTTATGTATTCCTCGTCTACACTTCAAATGAATGTAAATGCGACACTTCCTTGCTACGAAATAGCGTCCGCAGATGTGTAGGTATCGTAGCAATAGTGTTCTAATGCCTCTTAAAACGCGATATCGCATCTCATTTCTATGTTTCATGGTAAGATATAATATGATTTGCGAAGTGTTATGTATTCCTCGTCTACACTTCAAATGAATGCAAATGCGACACTTCCTTGCTAGGAAATAGCGATTGCAGATGTCTACGTATCGTATGTAACGTCAGGCGTACCACCTTCCACCCCCACGAGGACGTCTCCACCCACGTCATCTCCAGAGGAGCGATACGACAACTACTTCCTGGAATCACCCGCAATTACGCACCCATACTCCGTGTTCGCGTACATGCGGTCTTAAGTATAAGCACACGACACATTCATGTACATACACACACCACAAACACATAGAATTAAGGAAATGTACATAATATAAGTGCACTAGAATTAAGACGCGTTCACGCTCGAGCGCGCGGCCGACGCGCGCGGCTCACCGCGTAACGCGGTCATCCCCACCACGAGCGGTCTCCCCGCTCTTCCGCCACGCGCAGTCCCCACTGCGGGGCCCAGCGACTCGCGCGCCTCGCGACCCGAGGAGGTCGCAGACGCGCTGGTCCGAGGGCAGTTCCTATCTCGCCTCCGAATCGAGCACTTGGCTCCGAAGCAGCGAGCTCTCAGCTCTAATGCTTCTCTTTTTATCGCATCTCCCTTAGCGGAGTCCTTAACGTAAACTTAGTTCTATTTCAATCTCCTATTGTAACCTTATTCAATATCTTAGAATTAGTTGAAGTGTATTAGGGTAGTGAAGTTATAGAATATACATTAGCTTTTACCAAATCCAACGCCTCTTTATTCAATATTCAATCACAATTCCTAATTCTAATTCGCTGGTACGCTCGCGAATATCTTACCAGTTCCGAATTCGTCTGCGATAGTCTTGAAGCTGGACGGTTAGAGCGAACCAACGCTTAGCCGCTCTTACTTCACTGCTACCGTAACCGAGTATCTTGCGCCCACGCGGATCCCTGCAAGCTAGAGCGAACCAACGCTTAGCCGAGCAGTACTCTGTCAAAGCGCAAATACTCTCGATGAACTTCGAGCCTCCGAGAAAGCGTACACGACGCGCGGGACGAAAAGAATATATTCGACATCTTATTCGCGAATACGTGGGAGGTACACACGAGTACCCGTATCCGGATAAACATCGAGCAGCTTCCGTTCCCGTCAAGGAGGTTTTCGCCGCCGTACGTCCCGTACGAGCCCAGGACCGTCGAATTTCAGCGACGATACGCACCAGCCAGGATCAACCTGCGTGGCGCCTTGTTCCGAAACCGTTCCGCCGTTCCAGCCGTACGCAGCTGCGATCCCGGTCTCCGACCCACGACGTCCACGATACCTGGAACGGGAAAGCAAATAGGAACTCTACGCATCGAAAAGGGTAAGTGCTGCATGTTTTGTTTGGTAAACCGCGTCCTAACCGCCAACGAACCCAGCTCCGCGCAATTCGCGTTGATTTCGGGAACCGGCTTAAACTCGTTTATCGTATCGAGTGCATCGGCACTCCGGGACGTGACACGTAACAATAGAGTTCATATGATTCTTAAAATGCGATATCGCATCTCATTTCTATGTTTCATGGTAAGATATAACATGATTTGCGAAGTGTTATGTATTCCTCGTCTACACTTCAAATGAATGTGAATGCGATACTTCCTCGCTAGGAAATAGCGTTTGCAGATGTCTACGTATCGTAGCAATAGCTTTCTAGTGCTTCTTAAAACGCGATATCGCATCTCATTTCTATGTTTCATGGTAAGATATAATATGATTTGCGAAGTGTTATGTACTCCTCGTCTACACTTCAAATGAATGTAAATGCGACACTTCCTTGCAAGGAAATAGCGTTTGCAGATATCTACGTATCGTAGCAATAGAGTTCTTATGATTCTTAAAACGCGATATCGGATCTCATTTCTATGTTTCATGGTAAGATATAATATGATTTGCGAAGTGTTATGTATTCCTCGTCTACACTTCAAATGAATGTAAATGCGACACTTCCTTGCTAGGAAATAGCGTCTGCAGATGTGTAGGTATCGTAGCAATAGAGTTCTAATGCCTCTTAAAACGCGATATCGCATCTCATTTCTATGTTTCATGGTAAGATATAGCATGATTTGCGAAGTGTTATGTATTCCTCGTCTACACTTCAAATGAATGTAAATGCGACCCTTCCTTGCTAGGAGATAGCGTCTGGAGATGTGTAGGTATCGTAGCAATAGAATTCTAATGCCTCTCAAAACGCGATATCGCATCTCATTTCTATGTTTCATGGTAAGATATAATATGATTTGCGAAGTGTTATGTATTCCTCGTCTACACTTCAAATGAATGTAAATGCGACACTTCTTTGCTAGGAAATAGCGATTGCAAATGTCTACCTATCGTAGCAATAGTGTTCTAATGCTTCTTAAAACGCGATATCGCATCTCATTTCTATGCTTCATGATAAGATATAATATGATTTGCGAAGTATCATGTATTCCTCGTCTACACTTCAAATGAATGTAAATGCGACACTTCCTTGCTAGGAAATAGCGTCTGCAGATGTCTAGGTATCGTAGCAATAGAGTTCTAATGCTTCTTGATACGCGATATCGCATCTCATTTATATGTTTCATGGTAAGATATAATATGATTTGCGAAGTGTCATGTATTACTCGTCTACACATCAAATGAATGTAAATGCGACACTTCCTTGCTAGGAAATAGCGTCTGCAGATGTCTACGTATCGTAGCATTAGAGTTCTTATGATTCTCAAAACGCGATATCGCATCTCATTTCTATGTTTCATGGTAAGATATAATATGATTTGCGAAGTGTTATGTATTCCTCGTCTACACTCCAAATGAATGTGAATGCGATACTTCCTCGCTAGGAAAAAGCGTTTGCAGATGTCTACGTATCGTAGCAATAGCTTTCTAGTGCTTCTTAAAAGGCGATATCGCATCTCATTTCTATGTTTCATGGTAAGATATAACATGATTTGCGAAGTGTTATGTATTCCTCGTCTACACTTCAAATGAATGTGAATGCGACACTTCCTTGCTAGGAAATAGCGTCTGCAGATGTCTAGGTATCGTAGCAATAGAGTTCTAATGCTTCTTGAAACGCGATATCGCATCTCATTTCTATGTTTCATGGTAAGATATAATATGATTTGCGAAGTGTTATGTATTCCTCGTCTACACTTCAAATGAATGTAAATGCGACCCATCCTTGCTAGGAGATAGCGTCTGCAGATGTGTAGGTATCGTAGCAATAGAGTTCTAATGCCTCTTAAAACGCGATATCGCATCTCATTTCTATGTTTCATGGTAAGATATAATATGATTTGCGAAGTGTTATGTATTCCTCGTCTACACTTCAAATGAATGTAAATGCGACACTTCTTTGCTAGGAAATAGCGTTTGCAAATGTCTACCTATCGTAGCAATAGTGTTCTAATGCTTCTTAAAACGCGATATCGCATCTCATTTCTATGCTTCATGATAAGATATAATATGATTTGCGAAGTATCATGTATTCCTCGTCTACACTTCAAATGAATGTAAATGCGACACTTCCTTGCTAGGAAATAGCGTCTGCAGATGTCTAGGTATCGTAGCAATAGAGTTCTAATGCTTCTTGATACGCGATATCGCATCTCATTTATATGTTTCATGGTAAGATATAATATGATTTGCGAAGTGTCATGTATTACTCGTCTACACATCAAATGAATGTAAATGCGACACTTCCTTGCTAGGAAATAGCGTCTGCAGATGTCTACGTATCGTAGCATTAGAGTTCTTATGATTCTCAAAACGCGATATCGCACCTCATTTCTATGTTTCATGGTAAGGTATAATATGATTTGCGAAGTGTTATGTATTCCTCGTCTACACTTCAAATGAATGTAAATGCGACACTTTCTTGTAAGGAAATAGCGTTTGCAGATATCTACCTATCGTAGCAATAGAGTTCTAGTGCTCCTTAAAACGCGATATCGCATCTCATTTCTATGTTTCATGGTAAGATATAATATGATTTGCTAAGTGTTATGTATTCCTCGTCTACACGTCAAATGAATGTAAATGCGACACTTCCTTGCAAGGAAATAGCGTTTGCAGATATCTACGTATCGTAGCAATAGAGTTCTTATGATTCTTAAATCGCGATATCGCATCTCATTTCTATGTTTCATGGTAAGATATAACATGATTTGCGAAGTGTTATGTATTCCTCGTCTACACTTCAAATGGATGTGAATGCGATACTTCCTCGCTAGGAAAAAGCGTTTGCAGATGTCTACGTATCGTAGCAATACCTTTCTAGTGCTTCTTAAAAGGCGATATCGCATCTCATTTCTATGTTTCATGGTAAGATATAACATGATTTGCGAAGTGTTATGTATTCCTCGTCTACACTTCAAATGAATGTGAATGCGATACTTCCTCGCTAGGAAATAGCGTTTGCAGATGTCTACGTATCGTAGCAATAGCTTTCTAGTGCTTCTTAAAACGCGATATCGCATCTCATTTCTATGTTTCATGGTAAGATATAATATGATTTGCGAAGTGTCATGTATTCCTCGTCTACACTTCAAATGAATGTAAATGCGACACTTCCTTGCAAGGAAATAGCGTCTTCAGATGTCTAGGTATCGTAGCAATAGAGTTCTTAAGCTTCTTAAAACGCGATATTGCATCTCATTTCTGCTTCATGGTAAGATATAATATGATTTGCGAAGTGTCATGTATTCCTCGTCTACACATCAAATGATTGTGAATGCGACACTTCCTTGCTAGGAAATAGCGTCTGCCGATGTCTAGGTATCGTAGCAATAGAGTTCTAATGCTTCTTAAAACGCGATATCGCATCTCATTTCTATGTTTCATGGTAAGATATAATATGATTTGCGAAGTGTTATGTATTCCTCGTCTACACTTCAAATGAATGTAGGAGTGACACTTCCTTGTAAGGAAATAGCGTTTGCAGATGTCTAGGTATCGTAGCAATAGAGTTCTAATGCTTCTTGAAACGCGATATCGCATCTCATTTCTATGTTTCATGGTAAGATATAATATGATTTGCGAAGTGTTATGTATTCCTCGTCTACACTTCAAATGAATGTGAATGCGATACTTCCTCGCTAGGAAATAGCGTTTGCAGATGTCTACGTATCGTAGCAATAGCTTTCTAGTGCTCCTTAAAACGCGATATCGCATCTCATTTCTATGTTTCATGGTAAGATATAATATGATTTGCGAAGTGTCATGTATTCCTCGTCTACACTTCAAATGAATGTAAATGCGACACTTCCCTGCAAGGAAATAGCGTTTGCAGATGTCTACGTATCGTAGCAATAGAGTTCTTATGATTCTTAAAACGCGATATCGCATCTCATTTCTATGTTTCATGGTAAGGTATAATATGATTTGCGAAGTGTTATGTATTCCTCGTCTACACTTCGAATGAATGTAAGAGTGACACTTCCTTGTAAGGAAATAGCGTTTGCAGATGTCTACCTATCGTAGCAATAGAGTTCTAGTGCTTCGTAAAACGCGATATCGCATCTCATTTATATGTTTCATGGTAAGCTATAATATGATTTGCGAAGTGTCATGTATTACTCGTCTACACATCAAATGAATGTAAATGCGACACTTCCTTGCTAGGAAATAGCGTCTGCAGATGTCTACGTATCGTAGCATTGGAGTTCTTATGATTCTTAAAACGCGATATCGCATCTCATTTCTATGTTTCATGGTAAGATATAATATGATTTGCGAAGTGTTATGTATTCCTCGTCTACACTTCAAATGAATGTAAATGCGACACTTCCCTGCAAGGAAATAGCGTTTGCAGATGTCTACGTATCGTAGCAATAGAGTTCCTATGATTCTTAAAACGCGATATCGCATCTCATTTCTATGTTTCATGGTAAGGTATAATATGATTTGCGAAGTGTTATGTATTCCTCGTCTACACTTCGAATGAATGTAAGAGTGACACTTCCTTGTAAGGAAATAGCGTTTGCAGATGTCTAGGTATCGTAGCAATAGAGTTCTAATGCTTCTTGAAACGCGATATCGCATCTCATTTCTATGTTTCATGGTAAGATATAATATGATTTGCGAAGTGTTATGCATTCCTCGTCTACGATTCAAATGAATGTAAATGCGACACTTCCTTGCAAGGAAATAGCGTTTGCAGATGTCTACGTATCGTAGCAATAGCTTTCTAGTGCTTCTTAAAACGCGATATCGCATCTCATTTCTATGTTTCATGGTAAGATATAATATGATTTGCGAAGTGTTATGTATTCCTCGTCTACACTTCAAATGAATGTAAATGCGACACTTCCCTGCAAGGAAATAGCGTTTGCAGATGTCTACGTATCGAAGCAATAGTGTTCAAATGATTCTTAAAACGAGATATTGCATCTCATATCTATGTTTCTTGATAAGATATAATATGATTTGCGAAGTGTCATGTATTCCTCGTCTACACTTCAAATGAATGTAAATGCGACACTTCCTTGCTAGGAAATAGCGTCTTCAGATATCTAGGTATCGTAGCAATAGAGTTCTAATGCTTCTTAAAACGCGATATTGCATCTCATTTCTGTTTCACGGTAAGATATAATATGATTTGCGAAGTGTCATGTATTCCTCGTCTACACATCAAATGAATGTAAATGCGGCACTTCCTTGCTAGGAAATAGCGTCTGCAGATGTCTAGGTATCCTAGCAATAGAGTTCTAATGCTTCTTAAAACGCGATATCGCATCTCATTTCTATGTTTCATGGTAAGATATAATATGATTTGCGAAGTGTCATGTATTCCTCGTCTACACTTCAAATGAATGTAAATGCGACACTTCCTTGCTAGGAAATAGCGTCTGCAGATGTGTACGTATCGTAGCAATAGCTTTGTAGTGCTTCTTAAAACGCGATATCGCATCTCATTTCTATGTTTCATGGTAAGATATAATATGATTTGCGAAGTGTCATGTATTCCTCGTCTACACTTCAAATGAATGTAAATGCGACACTTCCTTGCTAGGAAATAGCGTCTGCAGATGTCTAGGTATCGTAGCAATAGAGTTCTAATGCTTCTTGAAACGCGATATCGCATCTCATTTCTATGTTTCATGGTAAGATATAATATGATTTGCGAAGTGTCATGTATTCCTCGTCTACACATCAAATGAATGTAAATGCGGCACTTCCTTGCTAGGAAATAGCGTCTGCAGATGTCTAGGTATCCTAGCAATAGAGTTCTAATGCTTCTTAAAACGCGATATCGCATCTCATTTCTATGTTTCATGGTAAGATATAATATGATTTGCGAAGTGTCATGTATTCCTCGTCTACACTTCAAATGAATGTAAATGCGACACTTCCTTGCTAGGAAATAGCGTCTGCAGATGTGTACGTATCGTAGCAATAGCTTTGTAGTGCTTCTTAAAACGCGATATCGCATCTCATTTCTATGTTTCATGGTAAGATATAATATGATTTGCGAAGTGTCATGTATTCCTCGTCTACACTTCAAATGAATGTAAATGCGACACTTCCTTGCTAGGAAATAGCGTCTGCAGATGTCTAGGTATCGTAGCAATAGAGTTCTAATGCTTCTTGAAACGCGATATCGCATCTCATTTCTATGTTTCATGGTAAGATATAATATGATTTGCGAAGTGTTATGTATTCCTCGTCTACACTTCAAATGAATGTAAATGCGACACTTCCCTGCAAGGAAATAGCGTTTGCAGATGTCTACGTATCGTAGCAATAGAGTTCTTATGATTCTTAAAACGCGATATCGCATCTCATTTCTATGTTTCATGGTAAGGTATAATATGATTTGCGAAGTGTTATGCATTCCTCGTCTACGATTCAAATGAATGTAAATGCGACACTTCCTTGCAAGGAAATAGCGTTTGCAGATGTCTAGGTATCGTAGCAATAGAGTTCTAATGCTCCTTAAAACGCGATATCGCATCTCATTTCTATGTTTCATGGTAAGATACAACATGATTTGCGAAGTGTTATGTATTCCTCGTCTACACTTCAAATGAATGTAAATGCGACACTTCCCTGCAAGGAAGTAGCGTTTGCAGATGTCTACGTATCGTAGCAATAGAGTTCTTATGATTCTTAAAACGAGATATTGCATCTCATATCTATGTTTCATGATAAGATATAATATGATTTGCGAAGTGTCATGTATTCCTCGTCTACACTTCAAATGAATGTAAATGCGACACTTCCTTGCAAGGAAATAGCGTTTGCAGATGTCTACGAATCGCTGCAGTAGAGTTCAAATGATTCTTAAAACGAGATATTGCATCTCATATCTATGTTTCATGATAAGATATAATATGATTTGCGAAGTGTCATGTATTCCTCGTCTAAACTTCAAATGAATGTAAATGCGACACTTCCTTGCTAGGAAATAGCGTCTTCAGATGTCTAGGTATCGTAGCAATAGAGTTCTAATGCTTCTTAAAACGCGATATTGCATCTCATTTCTGTTTCATGGTAAGATATAATATGATTTGCGAAGTGTCATGTATTCCTCGTCTACACTTCAAATGAATGTAAATGCGACACTTCCTTGCTAGGAAATAGCGTCTGCAGATGTCTAGGTATCGTAGCATTAGTGTTCTTATGATACTTAAAACGTGATATCGCATCTCATTTCTATGTTTCATGGTAAGGTATAATATGATTTGCGAAGTGTTATGTATTCCTCGTCTACACTTCAAATGAATGTAAATGCGACACTTCCTTGTAAGGAAATAGCGTTTGATGATATTTACCTATCGTAGCAATAGAGTTCTAGTGCTTCTTGAAACGCGATATCGCATCTCATTTCTATGTTTCATGGTAAGATATAATGTGATTTGCGAAATGTTATGTATTCCTCGTCTACACTTCAAATGAATGTAAATGCGACACTTCCTTGCAAGGAAATAGCGTTTGCAGATGTCTACGTATCGTAGCAATAGAGTTCTTATGATTCTTAAAACGCGATATCGCATCTCATTTCTATGTTTCATGGTAAGATATAACATGATTTGCGAAGTGTTATGTATTCCTCGTCTACACTTCAAACGACTGTTAATGCGATACTTCCTCGCTAGGAAATAGCGTTTGCAGATGTCTACGTATCGTAGCAATAGCTTTCTAGTGCTTCTTTAAACGCGATATCGCATCTCATTTCTATGTTTCATGGTAAGATATAGTATGATTTGCGAAGTGTTATGTATTCCTCGTCTACACTTCAAATGAATGTAAATGCGACACTTCCCTGCAAGGAAATAGCGTTTGATGATATTTACCTATCGTAGCAATAGAGTTCTAGTGCTTCTTGAAACGCGATATCGCATCTCATTTCTATGTTTCATGGCAAGATATAATATGATTTGCGAAGTGTTATGTATTCCTCGTCTACACTTCAAATGAATGTAAATGCGACACTTCCCTGCAAGGAAATAGCGTTTGCAGATGTCTACGTATCGAAGCAATAGTGTTCAAATGATTCTTAAAACGAGATATTGCATCTCATATCCATGTTTCTTGATAAGGTATAATATGATTTGCGAAGTGTCATGTATTCCTCGTCTACACTTCAAATGAATGTAAATGCGACACTTCCTTGCTAGGAAATAGCGTCTTCAGATATCTAGGTATCGTAGCAATAGAGTTCTAATGCTTCTTAAAACGCGATATTGCATCTCATTTCTGTTTCACGGTAAGATATAATATGATTTGCGAAGTGTCATGTATTCCTCGTCTACACATCAAATGAATGTAAATGCGGCACTTCCTTGCTAGGAAATAGCGTCTGCAGATGTCTAGGTATCCTAGCAATAGAGTTCTAATGCTTCTTAAAACGCGATATCGCATCTCATTTCTATGTTTCATGGTAAGATATAATATGATTTGCGAAGTGTCATGTATTCCTCGTCTACACTTCAAATGAATGTAAATGCGACACTTCCTTGCTAGGAAATAGCGTCTGCAGATGTGTACGTATCGTAGCAATAGCTTTGTAGTGCTTCTTAAAACGCGATATCGCATCTCATTTCTATGTTTCATGGTAAGATATAATATGATTTGCGAAGTGTCATGTATTCCTCGTCTACACTTCAAATGAATGTAAATGCGACACTTCCTTGCTAGGAAATAGCGTCTGCAGATGTCTAGGTATCGTAGCAATAGAGTTCTAATGCTTCTTGAAACGCGATATCGCATCTCATTTCTATGTTTCATGGTAAGATATAATATGATTTGCGAAGTGTCATGTATTCCTCGTCTACACATCAAATGAATGTAAATGCGGCACTTCCTTGCTAGGAAATAGCGTCTGCAGATGTCTAGGTATCCTAGCAATAGAGTTCTAATGCTTCTTAAAACGCGATATCGCATCTCATTTCTATGTTTCATGGTAAGATATAATATGATTTGCGAAGTGTCATGTATTCCTCGTCTACACTTCAAATGAATGTAAATGCGACACTTCCTTGCTAGGAAATAGCGTCTGCAGATGTGTACGTATCGTAGCAATAGCTTTGTAGTGCTTCTTAAAACGCGATATCGCATCTCATTTCTATGTTTCATGGTAAGATATAATATGATTTGCGAAGTGTCATGTATTCCTCGTCTACACTTCAAATGAATGTAAATGCGACACTTCCTTGCTAGGAAATAGCGTCTGCAGATGTCTAGGTATCGTAGCAATAGAGTTCTAATGCTTCTTGAAACGCGATATCGCATCTCATTTCTATGTTTCATGGTAAGATATAATATGATTTGCGAAGTGTTATGTATTCCTCGTCTACACTTCAAATGAATGTAAATGCGACACTTCCCTGCAAGGAAATAGCGTTTGCAGATGTCTACGTATCGTAGCAATAGAGTTCTTATGATTCTTAAAACGCGATATCGCATCTCATTTCTATGTTTCATGGTAAGGTATAATATGATTTGCGAAGTGTTATGCATTCCTCGTCTACGATTCAAATGAATGTAAATGCGACACTTCCTTGCAAGGAAATAGCGTTTGCAGATGTCTAGGTATCGTAGCAATAGAGTTCTAATGCTCCTTAAAACGCGATATCGCATCTCATTTCTATGTTTCATGGTAAGATACAACATGATTTGCGAAGTGTTATGTATTCCTCGTCTACACTTCAAATGAATGTAAATGCGACACTTCCCTGCAAGGAAGTAGCGTTTGCAGATGTCTACGTATCGTAGCAATAGAGTTCTTATGATTCTTAAAACGAGATATTGCATCTCATATCTATGTTTCATGATAAGATATAATATGATTTGCGAAGTGTCATGTATTCCTCGTCTACACTTCAAATGAATGTAAATGCGACACTTCCTTGCAAGGAAATAGCGTTTGCAGATGTCTACGAATCGCTGCAGTAGAGTTCAAATGATTCTTAAAACGAGATATTGCATCTCATATCTATGTTTCATGATAAGATATAATATGATTTGCGAAGTGTCATGTATTCCTCGTCTAAACTTCAAATGAATGTAAATGCGACACTTCCTTGCTAGGAAATAGCGTCTTCAGATGTCTAGGTATCGTAGCAATAGAGTTCTAATGCTTCTTAAAACGCGATATTGCATCTCATTTCTGTTTCATGGTAAGATATAATATGATTTGCGAAGTGTCATGTATTCCTCGTCTACACTTCAAATGAATGTAAATGCGACACTTCCTTGCTAGGAAATAGCGTCTGCAGATGTCTAGGTATCGTAGCATTAGAGTTCTTATGATACTTAAAACGTGATATCGCATCTCATTTCTATGTTTCATGGTAAGGTATAATATGATTTGCGAAGTGTTATGTATTCCTCGTCTACACTTCAAATGAATGTAAATGCGACACTTCCTTGTAAGGAAATAGCGTTTGATGATATTTACCTATCGTAGCAATAGAGTTCTAGTGCTTCTTGAAATGCGATATCGAATCTCATTTCTATGTTTCATGGTAAGATATAATGTGATTTGCGAAATGTTATGTATTCCTCGTCTACACTTCAAATGAATGTAAATGCGACACTTCCTTGCAAGGAAATAGCGTTTGCAGATGTCTACGTATCGTAGCAATAGAGTTCTTATGATTCTTAAAACGCGATATCGCATCTCATTTCTATGTTTCATGGTAAGATATAACATGATTTGCGAAGTGTTATGTATTCCTCGTCTACACTTCAAACGATTGTTAATGCGATACTTCCTCGCTAGGAAATAGCGTTTGCAGATGTCTACGTATCGTAGCAATAGCTTTCTAGTGCTTCTTTAAACGCGATATCGCATCTCATTTCTATGTTTCATGGTAAGATATAGTATGATTTGCGAAGTGTTATGTATTCCTCGTCTACACTTCAAATGAATGTAAATGCGACACTTCCCTGCAAGGAAATAGCGTTTGATGATATTTACCTATCGTAGCAATAGAGTTCTAGTGCTTCTTGAAACGCGATATCGCATCTCATTTCTATGTTTCATGGCAAGATATAATGTGATTTGCGAAGTGTTATGTATTCCTCGTCTACACTTCAAATGAATGTAAATGCGACACTTCCTTGCAAGGAAATAGCGTTTGCAGATGTCTACGTATCGTAGCAATAGAGTTCTTATGATTCTTAAAACGCGATATCGCATCTCATTTCTATGTTTCATGGTAAGATATAACATGATTTGCGAAGTGTTATGTATTCCTCGTCTACACTTCAAATCAATGTGAATGCGATACTTCCTCGCTAGGAAATAGCGTTTGCAGATGTCTACGTATCGTAGCAATAGCTTTATAGTGCTTCTTAAAACGCGATATCGCATCTCATTTCTATGTTTCATGGTAAGATATAACATGATTTGCGAAGTGTTATGTATTCCTCGTCTACACTTCAAATGAATGTGAATGCGATACTTCCTCGCTAGGAAATAGCGTTTGCAGATGTCTACGTATCGTAGCAATAGCTTTCTAATGCTTCTAAAAACGCGATATCGCATCTCATTTCTATGTTTCATGGTAAGATATAATATGATTTGCGAAGTGTCTTGTATTCCTCGTCTACACTTCAAATGAATGTAAATGCGACACTTCCTTGCTAGGAAATAGCGTCTGCAGATGTCTAGGTATCGTAGCAATAGAGTTCTAATGCTTCTTGAAACGCGATATCGCATCTCACTTCTATGTTTCATGGTAAGATATAATATGATTTGCGAAGTGTTATGTATTCCTCGTCTACACTTCAAATGAATGTAAATGCGACACTTCCTTGTAAGGAAATAGCGTTTGCAGATATTTACCTATCGTAGCAATAGAGTTCTAGTGCTTCTTGAAACGCGATATCGCATCTCATTTCTATGTTTCTTGGCAAGATATAATGTGATTTGCCAAGTGTTATGTATTCCTCGTCTACACTTCAAATGAATGTAAATGCGACACTTCCTTGCAAGGAAATAGCGTTTGCAGATGTCTACGTATCGTAGCAATAGAGTTCTTATGATTCTTAAAACGCGATATCGCATCTCATTTCTATGTTTCATGGTAAGATATAACATGATTTGCGAAGTGTCATGTATTACTCGTCTACACTTCAAATCAATGTGAATGCGATACTTCCTCGCTAGGAAATAGCGTTTGCAGATGTCTACGTATCGTAGCAATAGCTTTATAGTGCTTCTTAAAACGCGATATCGCATCTCATTTCTATGTTTCATGGTAAGGTATAATATGATTTGCGAAGTGTTATGTATTCCTCGTCTACACTTCAAATGAATGTAAATGTGACTCTTCCTTGCAAGGAAATAGCGTTTGCAGATGTCTACCTATCGTAGCAATGGAGTTCTAGTGCTTCTTAAAACGCGATATCGCATCTCATTTCTATGTTTCATGGTAAGATATAATATGATTTGCGAAGTGTTATGTATTCCTCGTCTACACTTCAAATGAATGTAAATGCGACACTTCCCTGCAAGGAAGTAGCGTTTGCAGATGTCTACGTATCGTAGCAATAGAGTTCTTATGATTCTTAAAACGCGATATCGCATCTCATTTCTATGTTTCATGGTAAGGTATAATATGATTTGCGAAGTGTTATGTATTCCTCGTCTACACTTCAAATGAATGTAAGAGTGGCACTTCCTTGTAAGGAAATAGCGTTTGCAGATGTCTACCTATCGTAGCAAGAGAGTTCTAGTGCTTCGTAAAACGCGATATCGCATCTCATTTCTATGTTTCATGGTAAGATATAATATGATTTGCGAAGTGTCATGTATTCCTCGTCTAAACTTCAAATGAATGTAAATGCGACACTTCCTTGCTAGGAAATAGCGTCTTCAGATGTCTAGGTATCGTAGCAATAGAGTTCTAATGCTTCTTAAAACGCGATATTGCATCTCATTTCTGTTTCATGGTAAGATATAATATGATTTGCGAAGTGTCATGTATTCCTCGTCTACACTTCAAATGAATGTAAATGCGACACTTCCTTGCTAGGAAATAGCGTCTGCAGATGTCTAGGTATCGTAGCATTAGAGTTCTTATGATACTTAAAACGTGATATCGCATCTCATTTCTATGTTTCATGGTAAGGTATAATATGATTTGCGAAGTGTTATGTATTCCTCGTCTACACTTCAAATGAATGTAAATGCGACACTTCCTTGTAAGGAAATAGCGTTTGATGATATTTACCTATCGTAGCAATAGAGTTCTAGTGCTTCTTGAAACGCGATATCGCATCTCATTTCTATGTTTCATGGTAAGATATAATGTGATTTGCGAAATGTTATGTATTCCTCGTCTACACTTCAAATGAATGTAAATGCGACACTTCCTTGCAAGGAAATAGCGTTTGCAGATGTCTACGTATCGTAGCAATAGAGTTCTTATGATTCTTAAAACGCGATATCGCATCTCATTTCTATGTTTCATGGTAAGATATAACATGATTTGCGAAGTGTTATGTATTCCTCGTCTACACTTCAAACGATTGTTAATGCGATACTTCCTCGCTAGGAAATAGCGTTCGCAGATGTCTACGTATCGTAGCAATAGCTTTCTAGTGCTTCTTTAAACGCGATATCGCATCTCATTTCTATGTTTCATGGTAAGATATAGTATGATTTGCGAAGTGTTATGTATTCCTCGTCTACACTTCAAATGAATGTAAATGCGACACTTCCCTGCAAGGAAATAGCGTTTGATGATATTTACCTATCGTAGCAATAGAGTTCTAGTGCTTCTTGAAACGCGATATCGCATCTCATTTCTATGTTTCATGGCAAGATATAATATGATTTGCGAAGTGTTATGTATTCCTCGTCTACACTTCAAATGAATGTAAATGCGACACTTCCCTGCAAGGAAATAGCGTTTGCAGATGTCTACGTATCGAAGCAATAGTGTTCAAATGATTCTTAAAACGAGATATTGCATCTCATATCTATGTTTCTTGATAAGATATAATATGATTTGCGAAGTGTCATGTATTCCTCGTCTACACTTCAAATGAATGTAAATGCGACACTTCCTTGCTAGGAAATAGCGTCTTCAGATATCTAGGTATCGTAGCAATAGAGTTCTAATGCTTCTTAAAACGCGATATTGCATCTCATTTCTGTTTCACGGTAAGATATAATATGATTTGCGAAGTGTCATGTATTCCTCGTCTACACATCAAATGAATGTAAATGCGGCACTTCCTTGCTAGGAAATAGCGTCTGCAGATGTCTAGGTATCCTAGCAATAGAGTTCTAATGCTTCTTAAAACGCGATATCGCATCTCATTTCTATGTTTCATGGTAAGATATAATATGATTTGCGAAGTGTCATGTATTCCTCGTCTACACTTCAAATGAATGTAAATGCGACACTTCCTTGCTAGGAAATAGCGTCTGCAGATGTGTACGTATCGTAGCAATAGCTTTGTAGTGCTTCTTAAAACGCGATATCGCATCTCATTTCTATGTTTCATGGTAAGATATAATATGATTTGCGAAGTGTCATGTATTCCTCGTCTACACTTCAAATGAATGTAAATGCGACACTTCCTTGCTAGGAAATAGCGTCTGCAGATGTCTAGGTATCGTAGCAATAGAGTTCTAATGCTTCTTGAAACGCGATATCGCATCTCATTTCTATGTTTCATGGTAAGATATAATATGATTTGCGAAGTGTCATGTATTCCTCGTCTACACATCAAATGAATGTAAATGCGGCACTTCCTTGCTAGGAAATAGCGTCTGCAGATGTCTAGGTATCCTAGCAATAGAGTTCTAATGCTTCTTAAAACGCGATATCGCATCTCATTTCTATGTTTCATGGTAAGATATAATATGATTTGCGAAGTGTCATGTATTCCTCGTCTACACTTCAAATGAATGTAAATGCGACACTTCCTTGCTAGGAAATAGCGTCTGCAGATGTGTACGTATCGTAGCAATAGCTTTGTAGTGCTTCTTAAAACGCGATATCGCATCTCATTTCTATGTTTCATGGTAAGATATAATATGATTTGCGAAGTGTCATGTATTCCTCGTCTACACTTCAAATGAATGTAAATGCGACACTTCCTTGCTAGGAAATAGCGTCTGCAGATGTCTAGGTATCGTAGCAATAGAGTTCTAATGCTTCTTGAAACGCGATATCGCATCTCATTTCTATGTTTCATGGTAAGATATAATATGATTTGCGAAGTGTTATGTATTCCTCGTCTACACTTCAAATGAATGTAAATGCGACACTTCCCTGCAAGGAAATAGCGTTTGCAGATGTCTACGTATCGTAGCAATAGAGTTCTTATGATTCTTAAAACGCGATATCGCATCTCATTTCTATGTTTCATGGTAAGGTATAATATGATTTGCGAAGTGTTATGCATTCCTCGTCTACGATTCAAATGAATGTAAATGCGACACTTCCTTGCAAGGAAATAGCGTTTGCAGATGTCTAGGTATCGTAGCAATAGAGTTCTAATGCTCCTTAAAACGCGATATCGCATCTCATTTCTATGTTTCATGGTAAGATACAACATGATTTGCGAAGTGTTATGTATTCCTCGTCTACACTTCAAATGAATGTAAATGCGACACTTCCCTGCAAGGAAGTAGCGTTTGCAGATGTCTACGTATCGTAGCAATAGAGTTCTTATGATTCTTAAAACGAGATATTGCATCTCATATCTATGTTTCATGATAAGATATAATATGATTTGCGAAGTGTCATGTATTCCTCGTCTACACTTCAAATGAATGTAAATGCGACACTTCCTTGCAAGGAAATAGCGTTTGCAGATGTCTACGAATCGCTGCAGTAGAGTTCAAATGATTCTTAAAACGAGATATTGCATCTCATATCTATGTTTCATGATAAGATATAATATGATTTGCGAAGTGTCATGTATTCCTCGTCTAAACTTCAAATGAATGTAAATGCGACACTTCCTTGCTAGGAAATAGCGTCTTCAGATGTCTAGGTATCGTAGCAATAGAGTTCTAATGCTTCTTAAAACGCGATATTGCATCTCATTTCTGTTTCATGGTAAGATATAATATGATTTGCGAAGTGTCATGTATTCCTCGTCTACACTTCAAATGAATGTAAATGCGACACTTCCTTGCTAGGAAATAGCGTCTGCAGATGTCTAGGTATCGTAGCATTAGAGTTCTTATGATACTTAAAACGTGATATCGCATCTCATTTCTATGTTTCATGGTAAGGTATAATATGATTTGCGAAGTGTTATGTATTCCTCGTCTACACTTCAAATGAATGTAAATGCGACACTTCCTTGTAAGGAAATAGCGTTTGATGATATTTACCTATCGTAGCAATAGAGTTCTAGTGCTTCTTGAAACGCGATATCGCATCTCATTTCTATGTTTCATGGTAAGATATAATGTGATTTGCGAAATGTTATGTATTCCTCGTCTACACTTCAAATGAATGTAAATGCGACACTTCCTTGCAAGGAAATAGCGTTTGCAGATGTCTACGTATCGTAGCAATAGAGTTCTTATGATTCTTAAAACGCGATATCGCATCTCATTTCTATGTTTCATGGTAAGATATAACATGATTTGCGAAGTGTTATGTATTCCTCGTCTACACTTCAAACGATTGTTAATGCGATACTTCCTCGCTAGGAAATAGCGTTTGCAGATGTCTACGTATCGTAGCAATAGCTTTCTAGTGCTTCTTTAAACGCGATATCGCATCTCATTTCTATGTTTCATGGTAAGATATAGTATGATTTGCGAAGTGTTATGTATTCCTCGTCTACACTTCAAATGAATGTAAATGCGACACTTCCCTGCAAGGAAATAGCGTTTGATGATATTTACCTATCGTAGCAATAGAGTTCTAGTGCTTCTTGAAACGCGATATCGCATCTCATTTCTATGTTTCATGGCAAGATATAATGTGATTTGCGAAGTGTTATGTATTCCTCGTCTACACTTCAAATGAATGTAAATGCGACACTTCCTTGCAAGGAAATAGCGTTTGCAGATGTCTACGTATCGTAGCAATAGAGTTCTTATGATTCTTAAAACGCGATATCGCATCTCATTTCTATGTTTCATGGTAAGATATAACATGATTTGCGAAGTGTTATGTATTCCTCGTCTACACTTCAAATCAATGTGAATGCGATACTTCCTCGCTAGGAAATAGCGTTTGCAGATGTCTACGTATCGTAGCAATAGCTTTATAGTGCTTCTTAAAACGCGATATCGCATCTCATTTCTATGTTTCATGGTAAGATATAACATGATTTGCGAAGTGTTATGTATTCCTCGTCTACACTTCAAATGAATGTGAATGCGATACTTCCTCGCTAGGAAATAGCGTTTGCAGATGTCTACGTATCGTAGCAATAGCTTTCTAATGCTTCTAAAAACGCGATATCGCATCTCATTTCTATGTTTCATGGTAAGATATAATATGATTTGCGAAGTGTCTTGTATTCCTCGTCTACACTTCAAATGAATGTAAATGCGACACTTCCTTGCTAGGAAATAGCGTCTGCAGATGTCTAGGTATCGTAGCAATAGAGTTCTAATGCTTCTTGAAACGCGATATCGCATCTCATTTCTATGTTTCATGGTAAGATATAATATGATTTGCGAAGTGTTATGTATTCCTCGTCTACACTTCAAATGAATGTAAATGCGACACTTCCTTGTAAGGAAATAGCGTTTGCAGATATTTACCTATCGTAGCAATAGAGTTCTAGTGCTTCTTGAAACGCGATATCGCATCTCATTTCTATGTTTCTTGGCAAGATATAATGTGATTTGCCAAGTGTTATGTATTCCTCGTCTACACTTCAAATGAATGTAAATGCGACACTTCCTTGCAAGGAAATAGCGTTTGCAGATGTCTACGTATCGTAGCAATAGAGTTCTTATGATTCTTAAAACGCGATATCGCATCTCATTTCTATGTTTCATGGTAAGATATAACATGATTTGCGAAGTGTCATGTATTACTCGTCTACACTTCAAATCAATGTGAATGCGATACTTCCTCGCTAGGAAATAGCGTTTGCAGATGTCTACGTATCGTAGCAATAGCTTTATAGTGCTTCTTAAAACGCGATATCGCATCTCATTTCTATGTTTCATGGTAAGGTATAATATGATTTGCGAAGTGTTATGTATTCCTCGTCTACACTTCAAATGAATGTAAATGTGACTCTTCCTTGCAAGGAAATAGCGTTTGCAGATGTCTACCTATCGTAGCAATGGAGTTCTAGTGCTTCTTAAAACGCGATATCGCATCTCATTTCTATGTTTCATGGTAAGATATAATATGATTTGCGAAGTGTTATGTATTCCTCGTCTACACTTCAAATGAATGTAAATGCGACACTTCCCTGCAAGGAAGTAGCGTTTGCAGATGTCTACGTATCGTAGCAATAGAGTTCTTATGATTCTTAAAACGCGATATCGCATCTCATTTCTATGTTTCATGGTAAGGTATAATATGATTTGCGAAGTGTTATGTATTCCTCGTCTACACTTCAAATGAATGTAAGAGTGGCACTTCCTTGTAAGGAAATAGCGTTTGCAGATGTCTACCTATCGTAGCAAGAGAGTTCTAGTGCTTCGTAAAACGCGATATCGCATCTCATTTCTATGTTTCATGGTAAGATATAATATGATTTGCGAAGTGTCATGTATTACTGGTCTACACATCAAATAAATGTAAATGCGACACTTCCTTGCTAGGAAATAGCGATTGCAGATGTCTACATATCGTATGTAACGTCAGGCGTACCACCTTCCACCCCCACGAGGACGTCTCCACCCACGTCATCTCGAGAGGAGCGATACGACAACTACTTCCTGGAATCACCCGCAATTACGCACCCATACTCCCTGTTCGCGTACATACGGTCTTAAGTATAAGCACACGACACATTCATGTACTTACACACGCCACAAACACATAGAATTAAGGAAATGTACATAATATAAGTGCACTAGAATTAAGACGCGTTCACGCTCGAGCGCGCGGCCGACGCGCGCGGCTCACCGCGTAACGCGGTCATCCCCACCACGAGCGGTCTCCCCGCTCTTCCGCCACGCGCCGTCCCCACTGCGGGGCCCAGCGACTCGCGCGCCTCGCGACCCGAGGAGGTCGCAGACGCGCTGGTCCGAGGGCAGTTCCTATCTCGCCTCCGAATCGAGCACTTGGCTCCCAAGCAACGAGCTCTCAGCTCTAATGCTTCTCTTTTTATCGCATCTCCCTTAGCGGAGTCCTTAACGTAAACTTAGTTCTATTTCAATCTCTTATTGTAACCTTATTCAATATCTTAGAATTAGTTGAAGTGTATTAGGGTAGTGAAATTATAGAATATACATTAGCTTTTACCAAATCCAACGCCTCTTTATTCAATATTCAATTACAATTCCTAATTCTAATTCGCTGGTACGCTCGCGAATATCTTACTAGTTCCGAATTCGTCTGCGATAGTCTTGAAGCTGAACGGTTAGAGCGAACCAACGCTTAGCCGCTCTTACTTCACTGCTACCGTAACCGAGTATCTTGCGCCCACGCGGATCCCTGCAAGCTAGAGCGAACCAACGCTTAGCCGAGCAGTACTCTGTCAAAGCGCAAATACTCTCGATGAACTTCGAGCCTCCGAGAAAGCGTACACGACGCGCGGGACGAAAAGAATATATTCGACATCTTATTCGCGAATACGTGGGAGGTACACCCGAGTACCCGTATCCGGATAACCATCGAGCAGCTTCCGTTCCCGTCAAGCAGGTTTTCGCCGCCGTACGTCCCGTACGAGCCCAGGACCGTCGAATTTCAGCGACGATACGCACCAGCCAGGATCAACCTGCGTGGCGCCTTGTTCCGATAACCGTTCCGCCGTTCCAGCCGTACGCAGCTGCGATCCCGGTCTCAGACCCACGACGTCCACGATACCTGGAACGGGAAAGCAAATAGGAATTCTACGCATCGAAAAGGGTATGTGCTGCATGTTTTGTTCGGTAAACAGCGTCCTAACCGCCAACGAACCCAGCTCCGCGCAATTCGCGTTGATTTCGGGAACCGGCACAAACTCGTTTTAACGTATCGAGTGCATCGGCACTCCGGGACGTGACACGTAGCAATAGAGTTCATATGATTCTTAAAACGCGATATCGCATCTCATTTCTATGTTTCATGGTAAGATATAACATGATTTGCGAAGTGTTATGTATTCCTCGTCTACACTTCAAACGATTGTTAATGCGATACTTCCTCGCTAGGAAATAGCGTTTGCAAATGTCTACGTATCGTAGCAATAGCTTTCTAGTGCTTCTTGAAACGCGATATCGCATCTCATTTCTATGTTTCATGGTAAGATATAGTATGATTTGCGAAGTGTTATGTATTCCTCGTCTGCACTTCAAATGAATGTAAATGCGACACTTCCCTGCAAGGAAATAGCGTTTGCAGATGTCTACGTATCGTAGCAATAGAGTTCTTATGATTCTTAAAACGCGATATCGCATCTCATTTCTATGTTTCATGGTAAGGTATAACAAGGTTTGCGAAGTGTTATGTATTCCTCGTCTACACTTCAAATGAATGTGAATGCGATACTTCCTCGCTAGGAAATAGCGTCTGCAGATGCCTACGTATCGTAGCATTAGAGTTCTTATGACCCTTAAAACGCGATATCGCATCTCATTTCTATATTTCATGGTAAGGTATAATATGATTTGCGAAGTGTTATGTATTCCTCGTCTACACTTCAAATGAATGTAAATGTGACACTTCCTTGCAAGTTAATAGCGTTTGCAGATGTCTAGCTATCGTAGCAATAGAGTTCTAGTGCTTCTTAAAACGCGATATCGCATCTCATTTCTATGTTTCATGGTAAGATATAATATGATTTGCGAAGTCTTATGTATTCCTCGTCTACACTTCAAATGAATGTGAATGCGATACTTCCTCGCTTGGAAATAGCGTTTGCAGATGTCTACGTATCGTAGCAATAGCTTTCTAGTGCTTCTTAAAACGCGATATCGCATCTCATTTCTATGTTTCATGGTAAGATGTAATATGATTTGCGAAGTGTTATGCATTCCTCCTCTACACTTCAAATGAATGTGAATGCGACACATCCTCGCTAGGAAATAGCGTTTGCAGATGTCTAGGTATCGTAGCAATAGATTTCTAATGCTTCTTAAAACGCGATATCGCATCTCATTTCTATGTTTCATGGTAAGGTATAATATGATTTGCGAAGTGTTATGTATTCCTTGTCTACACTTCAAGTGAATATAAATGCGACACTTCCCTGCAAGGAAGTAGCGTCTGCAGATGTCTAGGTATCGTAGCAATAGAGTTCTAATGCTTCTTGAAGCGCGATATCGCATCTCATTTCTATGTTTCATGGTGAGATATAATATGATTTGCGAAGTGTCATGTATTCCTCGTCTACACATCAAATGAATGTAAATGCGACACTTCCTTGCTAGGAAATAGCGACTGCAGATGTCTAGGTATCGTAGCAATAAAGTTCTAATGCTTCTTAAAACGCGATATCGCATCTCATTTCTATGTTTCATGGTAAGATATAATATGATTTGCGAAGTGTTATGCATTCCTCGTCTACGATTCAAATGAATGTAAATGCGACACTTCCTTGCACGGAAATAGCGTTTGCAGATGTCTACGTATCGTAGCAATAGAGTTCTTATGATTCTTAAAACGCGATATCGCATCTCATTTCTATGTTTCATGGTAAGATATAACATGATTTGCGAAGTGTTATGTATTCCTCGTCTACACTTCAAACGATTGTTAATGCGATACTTCCTCGCTAGGAAATAGCGTTTGCAGATGTCTACGTATCGTAGCAATAGCTTTCTAGTGCTTCTTGAAACGCGATATCGCATCTCATTTCTATGTTTCATGGTGAGATATAATATGATTTGCGAAGTGTCATGTATTCCTCGTCTACACATCAAATGAATGTAAATGCGACACTTCCTTGCTAGGAAATAGCGACTGCAGATGTCTAGGTATCGTAGCAATAAAGTTCTAATGCTTCTTAAAACGCGATATCGCATCTCATTTCTATGTTTCATGGTAAGATATAATATGATTTGCGAAGTGTTATGCATTCCTCGTCTACGATTCAAATGAATGTAAATGCGACACTTCCTTGCACGGAAATAGCGTTTGCAGATGTCTACGTATCGTAGCAATAGAGTTCTTATGATTCTTAAAACGCGATATCGCATCTCATTTCTATGTTTCATGGTAAGATATAACATGATTTGCGAAGTGTTATGTATTCCTCGTCTACACTTCAAACGATTGTTAATGCGATACTTCCTCGCTAGGAAATAGCGTTTGCAGATGTCTACGTATCGTAGCAATAGCTTTCTAGTGCTTCTTGAAACGCGATATCGCATCTCATTTCTATGTTTCATGGTAAGATATAGTATGATTTGCGAAGTGTTATGTATTCCTCGTCTGCACTTCAAATGAATGTAAATGCGACACTTCCCTGCAAGGAAATAGCGTTTGCAGATGTCTACGTATCGTAGCAATAGAGTTCTTATGATTTTTAAAACGCGATATCGCATCTCATTTCTATGTTTCATGGTAAGGTATAACAAGGTTTGCGAAGTGTTATGTATTCCTCGTCTACACTTCAAATGAATGTGAATGCGATACTTCCTCGCTAGGAAATAGCGTCTGCAGATGCCTACGTATCGTAGCATTAGAGTTCTTATGACCCTTAAAACGCGATATCGCATCTCATTTCTATATTTCATGGTAAGGTATAATATGATTTGCGAAGTGTTATGTATTCCTCGTCTACACTTCAAATGAATGTAAATGTGACACTTCCTTGCAAGTTAATAGCGTTTGCAGATGTCTAGCTATCGTAGCAATAGAGTTCTAGTGCTTCTTAAAACGCGATATCGCATCTCATTTCTATGTTTCATGGTAAGATATAACATGATTTGCGAAGTGTTATGTATTCCTCGTCTACACTTCAAACGATTGTTAATGCGATACTTCCTCGCTAGGAAATAGCGTTTGCAGATGTCTACGTATCGTAGCAATAGCTTTCTAGTGCTTCTTGAAACGCGATATCGCATCTCATTTCTGTGTTTCATGGTAAGATATAGTATGATTTGCGAAGTGTTATGTATTCCTCGTCTGCACTTCAAATGAATGTAAATGCGACACTTCCCTGCAAGGAAATAGCGTTTGCAGATGTCTACGTATCGTAGCAATAGAGTTCTTATGATTCTTAAAACGCGATATCGCATCTCATTTCTATGTTTCATGGTAAGGTATAACAAGGTTTGCGAAGTGTTATGTATTCCTCGTCTACACTTCAAATGAATGTGAATGCGATACTTCCTCGCTAGGAAATAGCGTCTGCAGATGCCTACGTATCGTAGCATTAGAGTTCTTATGACCCTTAAAACGCGATATCGCATCTCATTTCTATATTTCATGGTAAGGTATAATATGATTTGCGAAGTGTTATGTATTCCTCGTCTACACTTCAAATGAATGTAAATGTGGCACTTCCTTGCAAGTTAATAGCGTTTGCAGATGTCTAGCTATCGTAGCAATAGAGTTCTAGTGCTTCTTAAAACGCGATATCGCATCTCATTTCTATGTTTCATGGTAAGATATAATATGATTTGCGAAGTGTTATGTATTCCTCGTCTACACTTCAAATGAATGTGAATGCGATACTTCCTCGCTTGGAAATAGCGTTTGCAGATGTCTACGTATCGTAGCAATAGCTTTCTAGTGCTTCTTAAAACGCGATATCGCATCTCAATTCTATGTTTCATGGTAAGATGTAATATGATTTGCGAAGTGTTATGCATTCCTCCTCTACACTTCAAATGAATGTGAATGCGACACATCCTCGCTAGGAAATAGCGTTTGCAGATGTCTAGGTATCGTAGCAATAGATTTCTAATGCTTCTTAAAACGCGATATCGCATCTCATTTCTATGTTTCATGGTAAGGTATAATATGATTTGCGAAGTGTTATGTATTCCTTGTCTACACTTCAAGTGAATATAAATGCGACACTTCCCTGCAAGGAAGTAGCGTCTGCAGATGTCTAGGTATCGTAGCAATAGAGTTCTAATGCTTCTTGAAACGCGATATCGCATCTCATTTCTATGTTTCATGGTGAGATATAATATGATTTGCGAAGTGTCATGTATTCCTCGTCTACACATCAAATGAATGTAAATGCGACACTTCCTTGCTAGGAAATAGCGACTGCAGATGTCTAGGTATCGTAGCAATAGATTTCTAATGCTTCTTAAAACGCGATATCGCATCTCATTTCTATGTTTCATGGTAAGATATAATATGATTTGCGAAGTGTTATGCATTCCTCGTCTACGATTCAAATGAATGTAAATGCGACACTTCCTTGCACGGAAATAGCGTTTGCAGATGTCTACGTATCGTAGCAATAGAGTTCTTATGATTCTTAAAACGCGATATCGCATCTCATTTCTATGTTTCATGGTAAGATATAACATGATTTGCGAAGTGTTATGTATTCCTCGTCTACACTTCAAACGATTGTTAATGCGATACTTCCTCGCTAGGAAATAGCGTTTGCAGATGTCTACGTATCGTAGCAATAGCTTTCTAGTGCTTCTTGAAACGCGATATCGCATCTCATTTCTATGTTTCATGGTAAGATATAGTATGATTTGCGAAGTGTTATGTATTCCTCGTCTGCACTTCAAATGAATGTAAATGCGACACTTCCCTGCAAGGAAATAGCGTTTGCAGATGTCTACGTATCGTAGCAATAGAGTTCTTATGATTCTTAAAACGCGATATCGCATCTCATTTCTATGTTTCATGGTAAGGTATAACAAGGTTTGCGAAGTGTTATGTATTCCTCGTCTACACTTCAAATGAATGTGAATGCGATACTTCCTCGCTAGGAAATAGCGTCTGCAGATGCCTACGTATCGTAGCATTAGAGTTCTTATGACCCTTAAAACGCGATATCGCATCTCATTTCTATATTTCATGGTAAGGTATAATATGATTTGCGAAGTGTTATGTATTCCTCGTCTACACTTCAAATGAATGTAAATGTGACACTTCCTTGCAAGCTAATAGCGTTTGCAGATGTCTAGCTATCGTAGCAATAGAGTTCTAGTGCTTCTTAAAACGCGATATCGCATCTCATTTCTATGTTTCATGGTAAGATATAATATGATTTGCGAAGTGTTATGTATTCCTCGTCTACACTTCAAATGAATGTGAATGCGATACTTCCTCGCTAGGAAATAGCGTTTGCAGATGTCTACGTATCGTAGCAATAGCTTTCTAGTGCTTCTTAAAACGCGATATCGCATCTCATTTCTATGTTTCATGGTAAGATGTAATATGATTTGCGAAGTGTTATGCATTCCTCCTCTACACTTCAAATGAATGTGAATGCGACACTTCCTCGCTAGGAAATAGCGTTTGCAGATGTCTACGTATCGTAGCAATATATTTCTAATGCTTCTTAAAGCGCGATATCGCATCTCATTTCTATGTTTCATGGTAAGATATAACATGATTTGCGAAGTGTTATGTATTCCTCGTCTACACTTCAAACGATTGTTAATGCGATACTTCCTCGCTAGGAAATAGCGTTTGCAGATGTCTACGTATCGTAGCAATAGCTTTCTAGTGCTTCTTGAAACGCGATATCGCATCTCATTTCTATGTTTCATGGTAAGATATAGTATGATTTGCGAAGTGTTATGTATTCCTCGTCTGCACTTCAAATGAATGTAAATGCGACACTTCCCTGCAAGGAAATAGCGTTTGCAGATGTCTACGTATCGTAGCAATAGAGTTCTTATGATTCTTAAAACGCGATATCGCATCTCATTTCTATGTTTCATGGTAAGGTATAACAAGGTTTGCGAAGTGTTATGTATTCCTCGTCTACACTTCAAATGAATGTGAATGCGATACTTCCTCGCTAGGAAATAGCGTCTGCAGATGCCTACGTATCGTAGCATTAGAGTTCTTATGACCCTTAAAACGCGATATCGCAACTCATTTCTATATTTCATGGTAAGGTATAATATGATTTGCGAAGTGTTATGTATTCCTCGTCTACACTTCAAATGAATGTAAATGTAACACTTCCTTGCAAGCTAATAGCGTTTGCAGATGTCTAGCTATCGTAGCAATAGAGTTCTAGTGCTTCTTAAAACGCGATATCGCATCTCATTTCTATGTTTCATGGTAACATATAATATGATTTGCGAAGTGCTATGTATTCCTCGTCTACACTTCAAATGAATGTGAATGCGATACTTCCTCGCTAGGAAATAGCGTTTGCAGATGTCTACGTATCGTAGCAATAGCTTTCTAGTGCTTCTTAAAACGCGATATCGCATCTCATTTCTATGTTTCATGGTAAGATGTAATATGATTTGCGAAGTGTTATGCATTCCTCCTCTACACTTCAAATGAATGTGAATGCGACACTTCCTCGCTAGGAAATAGCGTTTGCAGATGTCTACGTATCGTAGCAATATATTTCTAATGCTTCTTAAAGCGCGATATCGCATCTCATTTCTATGTTTCATGGTAAGATGTAATATTCATTGCGAAGTGTTATGCATTCCTCGTCTACGATTCAAATGAATGTAAATGCGACACTTCCTTGCAATGAAATAGCGTCTGCAGATGTCTAGGTATCGTAGCAATAGAGTTCTAATGCTTCTTAACCCTTTTAGTGCCGGACGAAAGAGAGGTGCCTATGCGAGAATAACCGGCCGAATTTCAGAGTTTTACTAGGGTTTGGGAAAATACTCATAAAAACCAAACGGGAAAAAGTATTTACATAATTCAAATGCAGTATACTAAGGATGAAACAGAGAACAAAACAATGACACTAGTTTTTCTTTACTCATTTAAAATTATATAAATAACAAAGGTAAAATCTCCATAAGAAAAAGTAAACGTTGAGTTCTCTCTTTCAAAACGTATTTGCGCATACAAGGAGCCATCTTTTCATCATAATTCTATATAGACCAATTGTTATGAAGTATATATTTTGGATTTCAAATGTATTATATAACAATATAAACAATATTACATAACAAAAATAGAAGAAGAGATCGATTGCATAGTGCGGGCGATAATCGGATTTTATCTGCTGCAAGACAAGCAGTTGGTATATGTACTACAACATTGCTGAAACAAAATTTTGAAAGAAGGATCTTAGCCTCGATGAAGTCGTGGCGTACGAACTCCCAGATAATTATCACAAATATTTCAAATTGGGGGCTAGAAGAGAGTCAGGCGTCGTGTGTCCATTTTATCGCTCCAGCGTAAACAGGCTCCCAGCACACTCCGGTATAGAATGTGTAAAATGTCAGATCCAAATCGGTTTACAAATTCTTTGTCAACGAAATTTGATTATTTACAATCAAATTAGATCATTTATAAATTTATTAACAGATAAAGTTGTCCCGAAATGCGAAAAATAACACGTTATTACACGCACGACGATATATCGTCGTTGTCACTTCTGGCAAGTGTAGCAAACGACGATATATCGTCGTCCGGCACTAAAAGGGTTAAAACGCGATATCGCATCTCATTTCTATGTTTCATGGTGAGATATAATATGATTTGCGAAGTGTCATGTATTCCTCGTCTACACATCAAATGAATGTAAATGCGACACTTCCTTGCTAGGAAATAGCGACTGCAGATGACTAGGTATCGTAGCAATAAAGTTCTAATGCTTCTTAAAACGCGATATCGCATCTCATTTCTATGTTTCATGGTAAGATATAATATGATTTGCGAAGTGTTATGCATTCCTCGTCTACGATTCAAATGAATGTAAATGCGACACTTCCTTGCACGGAAATAGCGTTTGCAGATGTCTACGTATCGTAGCAATAGAGTTCTTATGATTCTTAAAACGCGATATCGCATCTCATTTCTATGTTTCATGGTAAGATATAACATGATTTGCGAAGTGTTATGTATTCCTCGTCTACACTTCAAACGATTGTTAATGCGATACTTCCTCGCTAGGAAATAGCGTTTGCGGATGTCTACGTATCGTAGCAATAGCTTTCTAGTGCTTCTTGAAACGCGATATCGCATCTCATTTCTATGTTTCATGGTAAGATATAGTATGATTTGCGAAGTGTTATGTATTCCTCGTCTGCACTTCAAATGAATGTAAATGCGACACTTCCCTGCAAGGAAATAGCGTTTGCAGATGTCTACGTATCGTAGCAATAGAGTTCTTATGATTCTTAAAACGCGATATCGCATCTCATTTCTATGTTTCATGATAAGGTATAACAAGGTTTGCGAAGTGTTATGTATTCCTCGTCTACACTTCAAATGAATGTGAATGCGATACTTCCTCGCTAGGAAATAGCGTCTGCAGATGCCTACGTATCGTAGCATTAGAGTTCTTATGACCCTTAAAACGCGATATCGCATCTCATTTCTATATTTCATGGTAAGGTATAATATGATTTGCGAAGTGTTATGTATTCCTCGTCTACACTTCAAATGAATGTAAATGCGACACTTCTTTGCAAGGAAATAGCGTTTGCAGATGTCTACGCATCGTAGCAATAGAGTTCTTATGATTCTTAAAACGCGATATCGCATCTCATTTCTATGTTTCATGGTAAGATATAATATGATTTGCGAAGAGTTATGTATTCCTCGTCTACACTTCAAATGAATGTAAATGCGACACTTCTTTGCAAGGAAATATCGTTTGCAGATGTCTACGTATCGAAGCAATAGAGTTCAAATGCTTCTTAAAACGACATATTGCACCTCATATCTATGTTTCATGATAAGAAATAATATTCATTGCGAAGTGTTATGCATTCCTCGTCTACGATTCAAATGAATGTAAATGCGACACTTCCTTGCAAGGAAATAGCGTTTGCAGATGTCTACGTATCGTAGCAATGGAGTTCTAATGCTTCTTAAAACGCGATATCGCATCTCATTTCTATGTTTCATGGTAAGATATAATATGATTTGCGGAGTGTTATGTATTCCTCGTCTACACTTCAAATGAATGTGAATGCGACACTTCCTCGCTAGGAAATAGCGTTTGCAGATGTCTGCGTATCGTAGCAGTAGAGTTCTAATGCTTCTTAAAACGCGATATCGCATCTCATTTCTATGTTACACGGTAAGATATAATATGATTTGCGAAGTGTCATGCATTCCTCGTCCACACTTCAAATGAATGTAAATGCGACACTTCCTTGCAAGGAAATAGCGTTTGCAGATGTCTACGTATCGTAGCAATAGAGTTCTTATGATTCTTAAAACGCGATATCGCATCTCATTTCTATGTTTCATGGTAAGATATAATATGACTTGCGAAGTGTTATGTATTCCTCGTCTACACTTCAAATGAATGTAAATGCGACACTTCTTTGCAAGGAAATAGCGTTTGCAGATGTCTACGTATCGTAGCAATAGAGTTCTTATGATTCTTAAAACGCGATATCGCATCTCATTTCTATGTTTCATGGTATGATGTAATATGATTTGCGAAGAGTTATGCATTCCTCGTCTACGATTCAAATGAATGTAAATGCGACACTTCCTTGCAAGGAAATAGCGTTTGCAGATGTCTACGTATCGAAGCAATAGAGCTCAAATGCTTCTTAAAACGAGATATTGCTTCTCATATCTATGTTTCATGATAAGATATAATATTCATTGCGAAGTGTTATGTATTCCTCGTCTACGATTCAAATGAATGTAAATGCGACACTTCCTTGCAAGGAAATAGCGTTTGCAGATGTCTACGTATCGTAGCAATAGAGTTCTAGTGCTTCTAAAACGCGATATCGCATCTCATTTCTATGTTTCATGGTAAGATATAATATGATTTGCGAAGTGTCATGCATTCCTCGTCCACACTTCAAATGAATGTAAATGCGACACTTCCTTGCAAGGAAATAGCGTTTGCAGATGTCTACGTATCGTAGCAATAGAGTTCTTATGATTCTTAAAACGCGATATCGCATCTCATTTCTATGTTTCATGGTAAGATATAATATGATTTGCAAAGAGTTATGTATTCCTCGTCTACACTTCAAATGAATGTAAATGCGACACTTCTTTGCAAGGAAATAGCGTTTGCAGATGTCTACGTATCGAAGCAATAGAGTTCAAATGCTTCTTAAAACGAGATATTGCATCTCATATCTATGTTTCATGGTAAGATATAATATTCATTGCGAAGTGTTATGTATTCCTCGTCTACGATTCAAATGAATGTAAATGCGACACTTCCTTGCAAGGAAATGGCGTTTGCAGATGTCTACGTATCGTAGCAATAGAGTTCTAATGCTTCTTAAAACGCGATATCACATCTCATTTCTATGTTACACGGTAAGATATAATATGATTTGCGAAGTGTCATGCATTCCTCGTCCACACTTCAAATGAATGTAAATGCGACACTTCCTTGCAAGGAAATAGCGTTTGCAGATGTCTACGTATCGTAGCAATAGAGTTCTTATGATTCTTAAAACGCGATATCGCATCTCATTTCTATGTTTCATGGTAAGATATAATATGACTTGCGAAGTGTTATGTATTCCTCGTCTACACTTCAAATGAATGTAAATGCGACACTTCTTTGCAAGGAAATAGCGTTTGCAGATGTCTACGTATCGTAGCAATAGAGTTCTTATGATTCTTAAAACGCGATATCGCAACTCATTTCTATGTTTCATGGTAAGATATAATATGATTTGCGAAGAGTTATGCATTCCTCGTCTACGATTCAAATAAATGTAAATGCGACACTTCCTTGCAAGGAAATAGTGTTTGCAGATGTCTACGTATCGAAGCAATAGAGTTCAAATGCTTCTTAAAACGAGATATTGCATCTCATATCTATGTTTCAAGATAAGAAATAATATTCATTGCGAAGTGTTATGCATTCCTCGTCTACGATTCAAATGAATGTAAATGCGACACTTCCTTGCAAGGAAATAGCGTTTGCAGATGTCTACGTATCGAAGCAATAGAGCTCAAATGCTTCTTAAAACGAGATATTGCATCTCATATCTATGTTTCATGGTAAGATAAAATATGATTTGCGGAGTGTTATGTATTCCTCGTCTACACTTCAAATGAATGTGAATGCGACACTTCCTCGCTAGGAAATAGCGTTTGCAGATGTCTACGTATCGAAGCAATAGAGCTCAAATGCTTCTTAAAACGAGATATTGCATCTCATATCTATGTTTCATGGTAAGATATAATATGATTTGCGGAGTGTTATGTATTCCTCGTCTACACTTCAAATGAATGTGAATGCGACACTTCCTCGCTAGGAAATAGCGTTTGCAGATGTCTACGTATCGTAGCAGTTGAGTTCTAATGCTTCTTACAACGCGATATTGCATCTCATATCTATGTTTCATGATAAGATATAATATTTATAGCGAAGTGTTATGCATTCCTCGTCTACGATTCAAATAAATGTAAATGCGACACTTCCTTGCAAGGAAATAGTGTTTGCAGATGTCTACGTATCGAAGCAATAGAGTTCAAATGCTTCTTAAAACGAGATATTGCATCTCATATCTATGTTTCAAGATAAGAAATAATATTCATTGCGAAGTGTTATGTATTCCTCGTCTACGATTCAAATGAATGTAAATGCGACACTTCCTTGCAAGGAAATGGCGTTTGCAGATGTCTACGTATCGTAGCAATAGAGTTCTAATGCTTCTTAAAACGCGATATCACATCTCATTTCTATGTTACACGGTAAGATATAATATGATTTGCGAAGTGTCATGCATTCCTCGTCCACACTTCAAATGAATGTAAATGCGACACTTCCTTGCAAGGAAATAGCGTTTGCAGATGTCTACGTATCGTAGCAATAGAGTTCTTATGATTCTTAAAACGCGATATCGCATCTCATTTCTATGTTTCATGGTAAGATATAATATGACTTGCGAAGTGTTATGTATTCCTCGTCTACACTTCAAATGAATGTAAATGCGACACTTCTTTGCAAGGAAATAGCGTTTGCAGATGTCTACGTATCGTAGCAATAGAGTTCTTATGATTCTTAAAACGCGATATCGCAACTCATTTCTATGTTTCATGGTAAGATATAATATGATTTGCGAAGAGTTATGCATTCCTCGTCTACGATTCAAATAAATGTAAATGCGACACTTCCTTGCAAGGAAATAGTGTTTGCAGATGTCTACGTATCGAAGCAATAGAGTTCAAATGCTTCTTAAAACGAGATATTGCATCTCATATCTATGTTTCAAGATAAGAAATAATATTCATTGCGAAGTGTTATGCATTCCTCGTCTACGATTCAAATGAATGTAAATGCGACACTTCCTTGCAAGGAAATAGCGTTTGCAGATGTCTACGTATCGAAGCAATAGAGCTCAAATGCTTCTTAAAACGAGATATTGCATCTCATATCTATGTTTCATGGTAAGATAAAATATGATTTGCGGAGTGTTATGTATTCCTCGTCTACACTTCAAATGAATGTGAATGCGACACTTCCTCGCTAGGAAATAGCGTTTGCAGATGTCTACGTATCGAAGCAATAGAGCTCAAATGCTTCTTAAAACGAGATATTGCATCTCATATCTATGTTTCATGGTAAGATATAATATGATTTGCGGAGTGTTATGTATTCCTCGTCTACACTTCAAATGAATGTGAATGCGACACTTCCTCGCTAGGAAATAGCGTTTGCAGATGTCTACGTATCGTAGCAGTTGAGTTCTAATGCTTCTTACAACGCGATATTGCATCTCATATCTATGTTTCATGATAAGATATAATATTTATAGCGAAGTGTTATGCATTCCTCGTCTACGATTCAAATAAATGTAAATGCGACACTTCCTTGCAAGGAAATAGTGTTTGCAGATGTCTACGTATCGAAGCAATAGAGTTCAAATGCTTCTTAAAACGAGATATTGCATCTCATATCTATGTTTCAAGATAAGAAATAATATTCATTGCGAAGTGTTATGCATTCCTCGTCTACGATTCAAATGAATGTAAATGCGACACTTCCTTGCAAGGAAATAGCGTTTGCAGATGTCTACGTATCGAAGCAATAGAGCTCAAATGCTTCTTAAAACGAGATATTGCATCTCATATCTATGTTTCATGGTAAGATATAATATGATTTGCGGAGTGTTATGTATTCCTCGTCTACACTTCAAATGAATGTGAATGCGACACTTCCTCGCTAGGAAATAGCGTTTGCAGATGTCTACGTATCGAAGCAATAGAGCTCAAATGCTTCTTAAAACGAGATATTGCATCTCATATCTATGTTTCATGGTAAGATATAATATGATTTGCGGAGTGTTATGTATTCCTCGTCTACACTTCAAATGAATGTGAATGCGACACTTCCTCGCTAGGAAATAGCGTTTGCAGATGTCTACGTATCGTAGCAGTTGAGTTCTAATGCTTCTTACAACGCGATATTGCATCTCATATCTATGTTTCATGATAAGATATAATATTTATTGCGAAGTGTTATGCATTCCTCGTCTACGATTCAAATAAATGTAAATGCGACACTTCCTTGCAAGGAAATATCGTTTGCAGATGTCTACGTATCGTAGCAATAGAGTTCTAATGCTTCTTAAAACGCGATATCGCATCTCATTTCTATGTTTCATGGTAAGATATAATATGATTTGCGAAGTGTTATGTATTCCTCGTCTACACTTCAAATGAACGTAAATGCGACACTTCTTTGCAAGGAAATAGCGTTTGCAGATGTCTACGTATCGTAGCAATAGAGTTCTAATGCTTCTTAAAACGCGATATCGCATTTCATTTCTATGTTTCATGGTAAGATATAATATGATTTGCGAAGTGTTATGTATTCCTCGTCTGCACTTCAAATGAATGTAAATGCGACACTTCCTTGCTAGGAAATAGCATCTGTAGATGTCTAGGTATCGTAGCAATAGATTTCTAATGCTTCTTAAAACGCGATATCGCATTTCATTTCTATGTATCATGGTAAGATATACTATGATTTGCGAAGTGTCATGTATTCCTCGTCCACACTTCAAATGAATGTAAATGCGACACTTCCTTGCAAGGAAATGGCGTTTGCAGATGTCTACGTATCGTAACAATAGAGTTCTTATGATTCTTAAAACGCGATATCACATCTCATTTCTATGTTTCATGGTAAGATATAATATGATTTGCGAAGTGTTATGTATTCCTCGTCTACACTTCAAATGAATGTAAATGCGACACTTCTTTGCAAGGAAATAGCGTTTGCAGATGTCTACGTATCGTAGCAATAGAGTTCTTATGATTCTTAAAACGCGATATCGCATCTCATTTCTATGTTTCATGGTAAGATATAATATGATTTGCGAAGTGTTATGTATTCCTCGTCTGCACTTCAAATGAATGTAAATGCGACACTTCCTTGCTAGGAAATAGCGTCTGTAGATGTCTAGGTATCGTAGCAATAGATTTCTAATGCTTCTTAAAACGCGATATCGCATTTCATTTCTATGTATCATGGTAAGATATACTATGATTTGCGAAGTGTCATGTATTCCTCGTCCACACTTCAAATGAATGTAAATGCGACACTTCCTTGCAAGGAAATAGCGTTTGCAGATGTCTACGTATCGTAGCAATAGAGTTCTTATGATTCTTAAAACGCGATATCGCATCTCATTTCTATGTTTCATGGTAAGATATAATATGATTTGCGAAGTGTTATGTATTCCCCGTCTACACTTCAAATGAATGTAAATGCGACACTTCTTTGCAAGGAAATAGCGTTTGCAGATGTCTACGTATCGTAGCAATAGAGTTCTTATGATTCTTAAAACGCGATATCGCATCTCATTTCTATGTTTCATGGTAAGATATAATATGATTTGCGAAGAGTTATGTATTCCTCGTCTACACTTCAAATGAATGTAAATGCGACACTTCTTTGCAAGGAAATATCGTTTGCAGATGTCTACGTATCGAAGCAATAGAGTTCAAATGCTTCTTAAAACGAGATATTGCATCTCATATCTATGTTTCATGATAAGAAATAATATTCATAGCGAAGTGTTATGCATTCCTCGTCTACGATTCAAATGAATGTAAATGCGACACTTCCTTGCAAGGAAATAGCGTTTGCAGATGTCTACGTATCGTAGCAATAGAGTTCTAATGCTTCTTAAAACGCGATATCGCATCTCATTTCTATGTTTCATGGTAAGATATAATATGATTTGCGGAGTGTTATGTATTCCTCGTCTACACTTCAAATGAATGTGAATGCGACACTTCCTCGCTAGGAAATAGCGTTTGCAGATGTCTGCGTATCGTAGCAGTAGAGTTCTAATGCTTCTTAAAACGCGATATCGCATCTCATTTCTATGATTCATGGTAAGATATAATATGATTTGCGAAGTGTTATGTATTCCTCGTCTACACATCAAATGAATGTAAATGCGACACTTTCTTGCAAGGAAATAGCGTTTGCAGATGTCTACGTATCGAAGCAATAGAGTTCAAATGCTTCTTAAAACGAGATATTGCATCTCATATCTATGTTTCATGATAAGATATAATATTCATTGCGAAGTGTTATGTATTCCTCGTCTACGATTCAAATGAATGTAAATGCGACACTTCCTTGCAAGGAAATAGCGTTTGCAGATGTCTACGTATCGTAGCAATAGAGTTCTAATGCTTCTTAAAACGCGATATCGCATCTCATTTCTATGTTTCATGGTAAGATATAATATGATTTGCGAAGTGTTATGTACTCCTCGTCTACACATCAAATGAATGTAAATGCGACACTTTCTTGCAAGGAAATAGCGTTTGCAGATGTCTACGTATCGAAGCAATAGAGCTCAAATGCTTCTTAAAACGAGATATTGCATCTCATATCTATGTTTCATGATAAGATATAATATTCATTGCGAAGTGTTATGTATTCCTCGTCTACGATTCAAATGAATGTAAATGCGACACTTCCTTGCAAGGAAATAGCGTTTGCAGATGTCTACGTATCGTAGCAATAGAGTTCTAATGCTTCTAAAACGCGATATCGCATCTCATTTCTATGTTTCATGGTAAGATATAATATGATTTGCGAAGTGTCATGCATTCCTCGTCCACACTTCAAATGAATGTAAATGCGACACTTCCTTGCAAGGAAATAGCGTTTGCAGATGTCTACGTATCGTAGCAATAGAGTTCTTATGATTCTTAATACGCGATATCGCATCTCATTTCTATGTTTCATGGTAAGATATAATATGATTTGCGAAGTGTTATGTATTCCTCGTCTACACTTCAAATGAATGTAAATGCGACACTTCTTTGCAAGGAAATAGCGTTTGCAGATGTCTACGTATCGAAGCAATAGAGTTCAAATGCTTCTTAAAACGAGATATTGCATCTCATATCTATGTTTCATAATAAGATATAATATTCATTGCGAAGTGTTATGTATTCCTCGTCTACGATTCAAATGAATGTAAATGCGACACTTCCTTGCAAGGAAATAGCGTTTGCAGATGTCTACGTATCGTAGCAATAGAGTTCTAATGCTTCTTAAAACGCGATATCGCATCTCATTTCTATGTTTCATGGTAAGATATAATATGATTTGCGAAGTGTTATGTATTCCTCGTCTACACTTCAAATGAACGTAAATGCGACACTTCTTTGCAAGGAAATAGCGTTTGCAGATGTCTACGTATCGTAGCAATAGAGTTCTAATGCTTCTTAAAACGCGATATCGCATTTCATTTCTATGTTTCATGGTAAGATATAATATGATTTGCGAAGTGTTATGTATTCCTCGTCTGCACTTCAAATGAATGTAAATGCGACACTTCCTTGCTAGGAAATAGCGTCTGTAGATGTCTAGGTATCGTAGCAATAGATTTCTAATGCTTCTTAAAACGCGATATCGCATTTCATTTCTATGTATCATGGTAAGATATACTATGATTTGCGAAGTGTCATGTATTCCTCGTCCACACTTCAAATGAATGTAAATGCGACACTTCCTTGCAAGAAAATGGCGTTTGCAGATGTCTACGTATCGTAACAATAGAGTTCTTATGATTCTTAAAACGCGATATCACATCTCATTTCTATGTTTCATGGTAAGATATAATATGATTTGCGAAGTGTTATGTATTCCTCGTCTACACTTCAAATGAATGTAAATGCGACACTTCTTTGCAAGGAAATAGCGTTTGCAGATGTCTACGTATCGTAGCAATAGAGTTCTTATGATTCTTAAAACGCGATATCGCATCTCATTTCTATGTTTCATGGTAAGATATAATATGATTTGCGAAGTGTTATGTATTCCTCGTCTGCACTTCAAATGAATGTAAATGCGACACTTCCTTGCTAGGAAATAGCGTCTGTAGATGTCTAGGTATCGTAGCAATAGATTTCTAATGCTTCTTAAAACGCGATATCGCATTTCATTTCTATGTATCATGGTAAGATATACTATGATTTGCGAAGTGTCATGTATTCCTCGTCCACACTTCAAATGAATGTAAATGCGACACTTCCTTGCAAGGAAATAGCGTTTGCAGATGTCTACGTATCGTAGCAATAGAGTTCTTATGATTCTTAAAACGCGATATCGCATCTCATTTCTATGTTTCATGGTAAGATATAATATGATTTGCGAAGTGTTATGTATTCCCCGTCTACACTTCAAATGAATGTAAATGCGACACTTCTTTGCAAGGAAATAGCGTTTGCAGATGTCTACGTATCGTAGCAATAGAGTTCTTATGATTCTTAAAACGCGATATCGCATCTCATTTCTATGTTTCATGGTAAGATATAATATGATTTGCGAAGAGTTATGTATTCCTCGTCTACACTTCAAATGAATGTAAATGCGACACTTCTTTGCAAGGAAATATCGTTTGCAGATGTCTACGTATCGAAGCAATAGAGTTCAAATGCTTCTTAAAACGAGATATTGCATCTCATATCTATGTTTCATGATAAGAAATAATATTCATTGCGAAGTGTTATGCATTCCTCGTCTACGATTCAAATGAATGTAAATGCGACACTTCCTTGCAAGGAAATAGCGTTTGCAGATGTCTACGTATCGTAGCAATAGAGTTCTAATGCTTCTTAAAACGCGATATCGCATCTCATTTCTATGTTTCATGGTAAGATATAATATGATTTGCGGAGTGTTATGTATTCCTCGTCTACACTTCAAATGAATGTGAATGCGACACTTCCTCGCTAGGAAATAGCGTTTGCAGATGTCTGCGTATCGTAGCAGTAGAGTTCTAATGCTTCTTAAAACGCGATATCGCATCTCATTTCTATGTTTCATGGTAAGATATAATATGATTTGCGAAGTGTTATGTATTCCTCGTCTACACATCAAATGAATGTAAATGCGACACTTTCTTGCAAGGAAATAGCGTTTGCAGATGTCTACGTATCGAAGCAATAGAGTTCAAATGCTTCTTAAAACGAGATATTGCATCTCATATCTATGTTTCATGATAAGATATAATATTCATTGCGAAGTGTTATGTATTCCTCGTCTACGATTCAAATGAATGTAAATGCGACACTTCCTTGCAAGGAAATAGCGTTTGCAGATGTCTACGTATCGTAGCAATAGAGTTCTAATGCTTCTTAAAACGCGATATCGCGTCTCATTTCTATGTTTCATGGTAAGATATAATATGATTTGCGAAGTGTTATGTACTCCTCGTCTACACATCAAATGAATGTAAATGCGACACTTTCTTGCAAGGAAATAGCGTTTGCAGATGTCTACGTATCGAAGCAATAGAGCTCAAATGCTTCTTAAAACGAGATATTGCATCTCATATCTATGTTTCATGATAAGATATAATATTCATTGCGAAGTGTTATGTATTCCTCGTCTACGATTCAAATGAATGTAAATGCGACACTTCCTTGCAAGGAAATAGCGTTTGCAGATGTCTACGTATCGTAGCAATAGAGTTCTAATGCTTCTAAAACGCGATATCGCATCTCATTTCTATGTTTCATGGTAAGATATAATATGATTGGCGAAGTGTCATGCATTCCTCGTCCACACTTCAAATGAATGTAAATGCGACACTTCCTTGCAAGGAAATAGCGTTTGCAGATGTCTACGTATCGTAGCAATAGAGTTCTTATGATTCTTAATACGCGATATCGCATCTCATTTCTATGTTTCATGGTAAGATATAATATGATTTGCGAAGTGTTATGTATTCCTCGTCTACACTTCAAATGAATGTAAATGCGACACTTCTTTGCAAGGAAATAGCGTTTGCAGATGTCTACGTATCGAAGCAATAGAGTTCAAATGCTTCTTAAAACGAGATATTGCATCTCATATCTATGTTTCATAATAAGATATAATATTCATTGCGAAGTGTTATGTATTCCTCGTCTACGATTCAAATGAATGTAAATGCGACACTTCCTTGCAAGGAAATAGCGTTTGCAGATGTCTACGTATCGTAGCAATAGAGTTCTAATGCTTCTTAAAACGCGATATCGCATCTCATTTCTATGTTTCATGGTAAGATATAATATGATTTGCGAAGTGTTATGTATTCCTCGTCTGCACTTCAAATGAATGTAAATGCGACACTTCCTTGCTAGGAAATAGCGTCTGTAGATGTCTAGGTATCGTAGCAATAGATTTCTAATGCTTCTTAAAACGCGATATCGCATTTCATTTCTATGTATCATGGTAAGATATACTATGATTTGCGAAGTGTCATGTATTCCTCGTCCACACTTCAAATGAATGTAAATGCGACACTTCCTTGCAAGGAAATAGCGTTTGCAGATGTCTACGTATCGAAGCAATAGAGCTCAAATGCTTCTTAAAACGAGATATTGCATCTCATATCTATGTTTCATGGTAAGATATAATATGATTTGCTGAGTGTTATGTATTCCTCGTCTACACTTCAAATGAATGTGAATGCGACACTTCCTCGCTAGGAAATAGCGTTTGCAGATGTCTACGTATCGAAGCAATAGAGCTCAAATGCTTCTTAAAACGAGATATTGCATCTCATATCTATGTTTCATGGTAAGATATAATATGATTTGCGGAGTGTTATGTATTCCTCGTCTACACTTCAAATGAATGTGAATGCGACACTTCCTCGCTAGGAAATAGCGTTTGCAGATGTCTACGTATCGTAGCAGTTGAGTTCTAATGCTTCTTACAACGCGATATTGCATCTCATATCTATGTTTCATGATAAGATATAATATTTATTGCGAAGTGTTATGCATTCCTCGTCTACGATTCAAATAAATGTAAATGCGACTCTTCCTTGCAAGGAAATAGTGTTTGCAGATGTCTACGTATCGAAGCAATAGAGTTCAAATGCTTCTTAAAACGAGATATTGCATCTCATATCTATGTTTCAAGATAAGAAATAATATTCATTGCGAAGTGTTATGCATTCCTCGTCTACGATTCAAATGAATGTAAATGCGACACTTCCTTGCAAGGAAATAGCGTTTGCAGATGTCTACGTATCGAAGCAATAGAGCTCAAAAGCTTCTTAAAACGAGATATTGCATCTCATATCTATGTTTCATGGTAAGATATAATATGATTTGCGGAGTGTTATGTATTCCTCGTCTACACTTCAAATGAATGTGAATGCGACACTTCCTCGCTAGGAAATAGCGTTTGCAGATGTCTACGTATCGTAGCAGTTGAGTTCTAATGCTTCTTACAACGCGATATTGCATCTCATATCTATGTTTCATGATAAGATATAATATTTATTGCGAAGTGTTATGCATTCCTCGTCTACGATTCAAATAAATGTAAATGCGACACTTCCTTGCAAGGAAATAGCGTTTGCAGATGTCTACGTATCGTAGCAATAGAGTTCTAATGCTTCTTAAAACGCGATATCGCATCTCATTTCTATGTTTCATGGTAAGATATAATATGATTTGCGAAGTGTTATGTATTCCTCGTCTACACTTCAAATGAACGTAAATGCGACACTTCTTTGCAAGGAAATAGCGTTTGAAGATGTCTAACTATCGTAGCAATAGAGTTCTTATGATTCTTAAAACGCGATATCGCATCACATTTCTATGTTTCATGGTAAGATATAATATGATTTGCGGAGTGTTATGTATTCCTCGTCTACACTTCAAATGAATGTGAATGCGACACTTCCTCGCTAGGAAATAGCGTTTGCAGATGTCTACGTATCGTAGCAGTAGAGTTCTAATGCTTCTTGAAACGCGATATCGCATCTCATTTCTATGTTTCATGGTAAGATATAATATGATATGCGAAGTGTTATGTATTCCTCGTCTACACTTCAATTGAATGTAAATGCGTCACTTCCTTGCAAGGAAATAGCGTTTGCAAATGTCTACCTATCGTAGCAGTAGTGTTCTAATGCTTCTTAGAACGCGATATCGCATCTCATTTCTATGTTTCATGGTAAGATATAATATGATTTGCGAAGTGTCATGTATTCCTCGTCTACACTTCAAATGAATTTAAATGCGACACTTCCTTGCAAGGAAATAGCGTTTGCAGATGTCTACGTATCGTAGCAATAGAGTTCTAATGCTTCTTAAAACGCGATATCGCATCTCATTTCTATGTTTCATGGTAAGATATAATATGATTTGCGAAGTGTTATGTATTCCTCGTCTGTACTTCAAATGAATGTAAATGCGACACTTCCTTGCTAGGAAATAGCGTCTGTAGATGTCTAGGTATCGTAGCAATAGATTTCTAATGCTTCTTAAAACGCGATATCGCATTTCATTTCTATGTATCATGGTAAGATATACTATGATTTGCGAAGTGTCATGTATTCCTCGTCCACACTTCAAATGAATGTAAATGCGACACTTCCTTGCAAGGAAATAGCGTTTGCAGATGTCTACGTATCGTAGAAATAGAGTTCTTATGATTCTTAAAACGCGATATCGCATCTCATTTCTATGTTTCATGGTAAGATATAATATGATTTGCGAAGTGTTATGTATTCCCCGTCTACACTTCAAATGAATGTAAATGCGACACTTCTTTGCAAGGAAATAGCGTTTGCAGATGTCTACGTATCGTAGCAATAGAGTTCTTATGATTCTTAAAACGCGATATCGCATCTCATTTCTATGTTTCATGGTAAGATATAATATGATTTGCGAAGAGTTATGTATTCCTCGTCTACACTTCAAATGAATGTAAATGCGACACTTCTTTGCAAGGAAATATCGTTTGCAGATGTCTACGTATCGAAGCAATAGAGTTCAAATGCTTCTTAAAACGAGATATTGCATCTCATATCTATGTTTCATGATAAGAAATAATATTCATTGCGAAGTGTTATGCATTCCTCGTCTACGATTCAAGTGAATGTAAATGCGACACTTCCTTGCAAGGAAATAGCGTTTGCAGATGTCTACGTATCGTAGCAATAGAGTTCTAATGCTTCTTAAAACGCGATATCGCATCTCATTTCTATGTTTCATGGTAAGATATAATATGATTTGCGGAGTGTTATGTATTCCTCGTCTTCACTTCAAATGAATGTGAATGCGACACTTCCTCGCTAGGAAATAGCGTTTGCAGATGTCTGCGTATCGTAGCAGTAGAGTTCTAATGCTTCTTAAAACGCGATATCGCATCTCATTTCTATGTTTCATGGTAAGATATAATATGATTTGCGAAGTGTTATGTATTCCTCGTCTACACATCAAATGAATGTAAATGCGACACTTTCTTGCAAGGAAATAGCGTTTGCAGATGTCTACGTATCGAAGCAATAGAGCTCAAATGCTTCTTAAAACGAGATATTGCATCTCATATCTATGTTTCATGATAAGATATAATATTCATTGCGAAGTGTTATGTATTCCTCGTCTACGATTCAAATGAATGTAAATGCGACACTTCCTTGCAAGGAAATAGCGTTTGCAGATGTCTACGTATCGTAGCAATAGAGTTCTAATGCTTCTAAAACGCGATATCGCATCTCATTTCTATGTTTCATGGTAAGATATAATATGATTTGCGAAGTGTCATGCATTCCTCGTCCACACTTCAAATGAATGTAAATGCGACACTTCCTTGCAAGGAAATAGCGTTTGCAGATGTCTACGTATCGTAGCAATAGAGTTCTTATGATTCTTAAAACGCGATATCGCATCTCATTTCTATGTTTCATGGTAAGATATAATATGATTTGCGAAGTGTTATGTATTCCTCGTCTACACTTCAAATGAATGTAAATGCGACACTTCCTTGCAAGGAAATAGCGTTTGCAGATGTCTACGTATCGTAGCAATAGAGTTCTTATGATTCTTAAAACGCGATATCGCATCTCATTTCTATGTTTCATGGTAAGATATAATATGATTTGCGAAGTGTTATGTATTCCCCGTCTACACTTCAAATGAATGTAAATGCGACACTTCTTTGCAAGGAAATAGCGTTTGCAGATGTCTACGTATCGTAGCAATAGAGTTCTTATGATTCTTAAAACGCGATATCGCATCTCATTTCTATGTTTCATGGTAAGATATAATATGATTTGCGAAGAGTTATGTATTCCTCGTCTACACTTCAAATGAATGTAAATGCGACACTTCTTTGCAAGGAAATATCGTTTGCAGATGTCTACGTATCGAAGCAATAGAGTTCAAATGCTTCTTAAAACGAGATATTGCATCTCATATCTATGTTTCATGATAAGAAATAATATTCATTGCGAAGTGTTATGCATTCCTCGTCTACGATTCAAATGAATGTAAATGCGACACTTCCTTGCAAGGAAATAGCGTTTGCAGATGTCTACGTATCGTAGCAATAGAGTTCTAATGCTTCTTAAAACGCGATATCGCATCTCATTTCTATGTTTCATGGTAAGATATAATATGATTTGCGGAGTGTTATGTATTCCTCGTCTACACTTCAAATGAATGTGAATGCGACACTTCCTCGCTAGGAAATAGCGTTTGCAGATGTCTGCGTATCGTAGCAGTAGAGTTCTAATGCTTCTTAAAACGCGATATCGCATCTCATTTCTATGTTTCATGGTAAGATATAATATGATTTGCGAAGTGTTATGTATTCCTCGTCTACACATCAAATGAATGTAAATGCGACACTTTCTTGCAAGGAAATAGCGTTTGCAGATGTCTACGTATCGAAGCAATAGAGCTCAAATGCTTCTTAAAACGAGATATTGCATCTCATATCTATGTTTCATGATAAGATATAATATTCATTGCGAAGTGTTATGTATTCCTCGTCTACGATTCAAATGAATGTAAATGCGACACTTCCTTGCAAGGAAATAGCGTTTGCAGATGTCTACGTATCGTAGCAATAGAGTTCTAATGCTTCTAAAACGCGATATCGCATCTCATTTCTATGTTTCATGGTAAGATATAATATGATTTGCGAAGTGTCATGCATTCCTCGTCCACACTTCAAATGAATGTAAATGCGACACTTCCTTGCAAGGAAATAGCGTTTGCAGATGTCTACGTATCGTAGCAATAGAGTTCTTATGATTCTTAAAACGCGATATCGCATCTCATTTCTATGTTTCATGGTAAGATATAATATGATTTGCGAAGTGTTATGTATTCCTCGTCTACACTTCAAATGAATGTAAATGCGACACTTCTTTGCAAGGAAATAGCGTTTGCAGATGTCTTCGTATCGTAGCAATAGAGTTCTTATGATTCTTAAAACGCGATATCGCATCTCATTTCTATGTTTCATGATAAGATATAATATTCATTGCGAAGTGTTTTGTATTCCTCGTCTACGATTCAAATGAATGTAAATGCGACACTTCCTTGCAAGGAAATAGCGTTTGCAGATGTCTACGTATCGTAGCAATAGAGTTCTAATGCTTCTAAAACGCGATATCGCATCTCATTTCTATGTTTCATGGTAAGATATAATATGATTTGCGAAGTGTCATGCATTCCTCGTCCACACTTCAAATGAATGTAAATGCGACACTTCCTTGCAAGGAAATAGCGTTTGCAGATGTCTACGTATCGTAGCAATAGAGTTCTTATGATTCTTAAAACGCGATATCGCATCTCATTTCTATGTTTCATGGTAAGATATAATATGATTTGCGAAGTGTTATGTATTCCTCGTCTACACTTCAAATGAATGTAAATGCGACACTTCTTTGCAAGGAAATAGCGTTTGCAGATGTCTACGTATCGTAGCAATAGAGTTCTTATGATTCTTAAAACGCGATATCGCATCTCATTTCTATGTTTCATGGTAAGATATATTATGATTTGCGAAGAGTTATGTATTCCTCGTCTACACTTCAAATGAATGTAAATGCGACACTTCTTTGCAAGGAAATAGCGTTTGCAGATGTCTACGTATCGAAGCAATAGAGTTCAAATGCTTCTTAAAACGAGATATTGCATCTCATATCTATGTTTCATGGTAAGATATAATATTCATTGCGAAGTGTTATGTATTCCTCGTCTACGATTCAAATGAATGTAAATGCGACACTTCCTTGCAAGGAAATAGCGTTTGCAGATGTCTACGTATCGTAGCAATAGAGTTCTAATGCTTCTTAAAACGCGATATCGCATCTCATTTCTATGTTACACGGTAAGATATAATATGATTTGCGAAGTGTCATGCATTCCTCGTCCACACTTCAAATGAATGTAAATGCGACACTTCCTTGCAAGGAAATAGCGTTTGCAGATGTCTACGTATCGTAGCAATAGAGTTCTTATGATTCTTAAAACGCGATATCGCATCTCATTTCTATGTTTCATGGTAAGATATAATATGACTTGCGAAGTGTTATGTATTCCTCGTCTACACTTCAAATGAATGTAAATGCGACACTTCTTTGCAAGGAAATAGCGTTTGCAGATGTCTACGTATCGTAGCAATAGAGTTCTTATGATTCTTAAAACGCGATATCGCATCTCATTTCTATGTTTCATGGTATGATGTAATATGATTTGCGAAGAGTTATGCATTCCTCGTCTACGATTCAAATGAATGTAAATGCGACACTTCCTTGCAAGGAAATAGCGTTTGCAGATGTCTACGTATCGAAGCAATAGAGTTCAAATGCTTCTTAAAACGAGATATTGCATCTCATATCTATGTTTCATGATAAGATATAATATTCATTGCGAAGTGTTATGCATTCCTCGTCTACGATTCAAATAAATGTAAATGCGACACTTCCTTGCAAGGAAATAGCGTTTGTAGATGTCTACGTATCGTAGCAATAGAGTTCTAATGCTTCTTAAAACGCGATTTCGCATCTCATTTCTATGTTTCATGGTAAGATATAATATGATTTGCGAAGTGTTATGTATTCCTCGTCTACACTTCAAATGAACGTAAATGCGACACTTCTTTGCAAGGAAATAGCGTTCGCAGATGTCTACGTATCGTAGCAATAGAGTTCTTATGATTCTTAAAACGCGATATCGCATCACATTTCTATGTTTCATGGTAAGATATAATATGATTTGCGGAGTGTTATGTATTCCTCGTCTACACTTAAAATGAATGTGAATGCGACACTTCCTCGCTAGGAAGTAGCGTTTGCAGATGTCTACGTATCGTAGCAATAGAGTTCTTATGATTCTTAAAACGCGATATCGCATCTCATTTCTATGTTTCATGGTAAGATATAATATGATTTGCGGAGTGTTATGTACTCCTCGTCTACACTTCAAATGAATGTAAATGCGACACTTCCTTGCAAGGAAATAGCGTTTGCAAATGTCTACCTATCGTAGCAGTAGTGTTCTAGTGCTTCTTAGAACGCGATGTCGCATCTCATTTCTATCTTTCATGGTAAGATATAATATGATTTGCGAACTGTTATGTATTCCTCGTCTACACTTCAAATGAATGTAAGTGCGACACTTCCTTGCAAGGAAATAGCGTTTGCAGATGTCTACGTTTCGAAGCAATAGAGTTCAATTGCTCCTTAAAACGAGATATTGCATCTCATATCTATGTTTCATGATAAGATATAATATTCATTGCGAAGTGTTATGCATTCCTCGTCTACGATTCAAATGAATGTAAATGCGACACTTCCCTGCAAGGAAATAGCGCTTGCAGATGTCTACGTATCGTAGCAGTAGAGTTCTTATGATTCTTAAAACGCGATATAGCATCACATTTCTATGTTTCATGGTAAGATATAATATGATTTGCGGAGTGTTATGTATTCCTCGTCTACACTTCAAATGAATGTGAATGCGACACTTCCTCGCTAGGAAATAGCGTTTGCAGATGTCTACGTATCGTAGCAGTAGAGTTCTAATGCTTCTTGAAACGCGATATCGCATCTCATTTCTATGTTTCATGGTAAGATATAATATGATTTGCGAAGTATTATGTATTCCTCGTCTACACTTCAAATGAATGTGAATGCGACACTTCCTCGCTAGGAAGTAGCGTTTGCAGATGTCTACGTATCGTAGGAGTAGAGTTCTAATGCTTCTTGAAACGCGATATCGCATCTCGTTTCTATGTTTCATGGTAAGATATAATATGATTTGCGAAGTGTTATGTATTCCTCGTCTACACTTCAAATGAATGTAAATGCGACACTTCCTCGCTAGGAAATAGCGTTTGCAGATGTCTACGTATCGTAGCAGTAGAGTTCTAATGCTTCTTGAAACGCGATATCGCATCTCATTTCTATGTTTCATGGTAAGATATAATATGATTTGCGAAGTATTATGTATTCCTCGTCTACACTTCAAATGAATGTGAATGCGACACTTCCTCGCTAGGAAGTAGCGTTTGCAGATGTCTACGTATCGTAGGAGTAGAGTTCTAATGCTTCTTGAAACGCGATATCGCATCTCGTTTCTATGTTTCATGGTAAGATATAATATGATTTGCGAAGTGTTATGTATTCCTCGTCTACACTTCAAATGAATGTAAATGCGACACTTCTTTGCAAAGAAATAGCGTTTGCAGATGTCTACGTATCGTTGCAATAGAGTTCTTATGATTCTTAAAACGCGATATCGCATCACATTTCTATGTTTCATGGTAAGATATAATATGATTTGCGGAGTGATATGTATTCCTACTCTACACTTCAAATGAATGTAAATGCGACACTTCCTTGCAAGGAAATAGCGTTTGCAGATGTCTACGTATCGTAGCAATAGAGTTCTTATGATTCTTAAAACGCGATATCGCACCTCATTTCTACGTTTCATGGTAAGATATAATATGATTTGCGAAGTGTTATGTATTTCTCGTCTACACTTCAAATGAATGTAAATGCGACACTTCTTTGCAAGGAAATTGCGTTTGCAGATATCAACGTATCGTAGTAATATAGTTCTTATGATTCTTAAAACGCGATATCGCATCTCATTTCTATGTTTCATGGTAAGATATAATATGATTTGCGAAGAGTTATGTATTCCTCGTCTACACTTCAAATGAATGTAAATGCGACACTTCCTTGCAAGGAAATAGCGTTTGCAGATGTCTACGTATCGTAGCAATAGAGTTCTTATGATTCTTAAAACGCGATATCGCATCTCATTTCTATGTTTCATGGTAAGATATAATATGATTTGCGAAGAGTTATGCATTCCTCGTCTACGATTCAAATGAATGTAAATGCGACACTTCCTTGCAAGGAAATAGCGTTTGCAGATGTCTACGTATCGAAGCAATAGTGTTCAAATGCTTCTTAAAACGAGATATTGCATCTCATATCTATGTTTCATGATAAGATATAATATTCATTGCGAAGTGTTATGCATTCCTCGTCTACGATTCAAATAAATGTAAATGCGACACTTCCTTGCAAGGAAATAGCGTTTGCAGATGTCTACGTATCGTAGCAATAGAGTTCTAATGCTTCTTAAAACGCGATATCGCATCTCATTTCTATGTTTCATGGTAAGATATAATATGATTTGCGAAGTGTTATGTATTCCTCGTCTACACTTCAAATGAACGTAAATGCGACACTTCTTTGCAAGGAAATAGCGTTTGCAGATGTCTACGTATCGTAGCAATAGAGTTCTTATGATTCTTAAAACGCGATATCGCATCACATTTCTATGTTTCATGGTAAGATATAATATGATTTGCGGAGTGTTATGTATTCCTCGTCTACACTTAAAATGAATGTGAATGCGACACTTCCTCGCTAGGAAGTAGCGTTTGCACATGTCTACGTATCGTAGCAATTTAGTTCTTATGATTCTTAAAACGAGATATTGCATCTCATATCTATGTTTCATGATAAGATATAATATTCATTGCGAAGTGTTATGCATTCCTCGTCTACGATTCAAATAAATGTAAATGCGACACTTCCTTGCAAGGAAATAGCGTTTGCAGATGTCTACGTATCGTAGCAATAGAGTTCTAATGCTTCTTAAAACGCGATATCGCATCTCATTTCTATGTTTCATGGTAAGATATAATATGATTTGCGAAGTGTTATGTATTCCTCGTCTACACTTCAAATGAACGTAAATGCGACACTTCTTTGCAAGGAAATAGCGTTTGCAGATGTCTACGTATCGTAGCAATAGAGTTCTTATGATTCTTAAAACGCGATATCGCATCACATTTCTATGTTTCATGGTAAGATATAATATGATTTGCGGAGTGTTATGTATTCCTCGTCTACACTTAAAATGAATGTGAGTGCGACACTTCCTCGCTAGGAAGTAGCGTTTGCAGATGTCTACGTATCGTAGCAATAGAGTTCTTATTATTCTTAAAACGCGATATCGCATCTCATTTCTATGTTTCATGGTAAGATATAATATGATTTGCGGAGTGTTATGTACTCCTCGTCTACACTTCAAATGAATGTAAATGCGACACTTCCTTGCAAGGAAATAGCGTTTGCAAATGTCTACCTATCGTAGCAGTAGTGTTCTAATGCTTCTTAGAACGCGATGTCGCATCTCATTTCTATCTTTCATGGTAAGATATAATATGATTTGCGAACTGTTATGTATTCCTCGTCTACACTTCAAATGAATGTAAGTGCGACACTTCCTTGCAAGGAAATAGCATTTGCAGATGTCTACGTTTCGAAGCAATAGAGTTCAATTGCTACTTAAAACGAGATATTGCATCTCATATCTATGTTTCATGATAAGATATAATATTCATTGCGAAGTGTTATGCATTCCTCGTCTACGATTCAAATGAATGTAAATGCGACACTTCCCTGCAAGGAAATAGCGCTTGCAGATGTCTACGTATCGTAGCAGTAGAGTTCTTATGATTCTTAAAACGCGATATAGCATCACATTTCTATGTTTCATGGTAAGATATAATATGATTTGCGGAGTGTTATGTATTCCTCGTCTACACTTCAAATGAATGTGAATGCGACACTTCCTCGCTAGGAAATAGAGTTTGCAGATGTCTACGTATCGTAGCAGTAGAGTTCTAATGCTTCTTGAAACGCGATATCGCTTCTCATTTCTATGTTTCATGGTAAGATATAATATGATTTGCGAAGTATTATGTATTCCTCGTCTACACTTCAAATGAATGTAAATGCGACACTTCCTTGCAAGGAAATAGCGTTTGCAAATGTCTACCTATCGTAGCAGTAGTGTTCTAATGCTTCTTAGAACGCGATGTCGCATCTCATTTCTATCTTTCATGGTAAGATATAATATGATTTGCGAACTGTTATGTATTCCTCGTCTACACTTCAAATGAATGTAAGTGCGACACTTCCTTGCAAGGAAATAGCATTTGCAGATGTCTACGTTTCGAAGCAATAGAGTTCAATTGCTACTTAAAACGAGATATTGCATCTCATATCTATGTTTCATGATAAGATATAATATTCATTGCGAAGTGTTATGCATTCCTCGTCTACGATTCAAATGAATGTAAATGCGACACTTCCCTGCAAGGAAATAGCGCTTGCAGATGTCTACGTATCGTAGCAGTAGAGTTCTTATGATTCTTAAAACGCGATATAGCATCACATTTCTATGTTTCATGGTAAGATATAATATGATTTGCGGAGTGTTATGTATTCCTCGTCTACACTTCAAATGAATGTGAATGCGACACTTCCTCGCTAGGAAATAGAGTTTGCAGATGTCTACGTATCGTAGCAGTAGAGTTCTAATGCTTCTTGAAACGCGATATCGCATCTCATTTCTATGTTTCATGGTAAGATATAATATGATTTGCGAAGTATTATGTATTCCTCGTCTACACTTCAAATGAATGTGAATGCGACACTTCCTCGCTAGGAAGTAGCGTTTGCAGATGTCTACGTATCGTAGCAGTAGAGTTCTAATGCTTCTTGAAACGCGATATCGCATCTCGTTTCTATGTTTCATGGTAAGATATAATATGATTTGCGAAGTGTTATGTATTCCTCGTCTACACTTCAAATGAATGTAAATGCGACACTTCTTTGCAAAGAAATAGCGTTTGCAGATGTCTACGTATCGTTGCAATAGAGTTCTTATGATTCTTAAAACGCGATATCGCATCACATTTCTATGTTTCATGGTAAGATATAATATGATTTGCGGAGTGATATGTATTCCTACTCTACACTTCAAATGAATGTAAATGCGACACTTCCTTGCAAGGAAATAGCGTTTGCAGATGTCTACGTATCGTAGCAATAGAGTTCTTATGATTCTTAAAACGCGATATCGCACCTCATTTCTATGTTTCATGGTAAGATATAATATGATTTGGGAAGTGTTATGTATTTCTCGTCTACACTTCAAATGAATGTAAATGCGACACTTCTTTGCAAGGAAATTGCGTTTGCAGATATCAACGTATCGTAGTAATATAGTTCTTATGATTCTTAAAACGCGATATCGCATCTCATTTCTATGTTTCATGGTAAGATATAATATGATTTGCGAAGAGTTATGTATTCCTCGTCTACACTTCAAATGAATGTAAATGCGACACTTCCTTGCAAGGAAATAGCGTTTGCAGATGTCTACGTATCGTAGCAATAGAGTTCTTATGATTCTTAAAACGCGATATCGCATCTCATTTCTATGTTTCATGGTAAGATATAATATGATTTGCGGAGTGTTATGTATTCCTCGTCTACACTTAAAATGAATGTGAATGCGACACTTCCTCGCTAGGAAGTAGCGTTTGCAGATGTCTACGTATCGTAGCAATAGAGTTCTTATGATTCTTAAAACGCGATATCGCATCTCATTTCTATGTTTCATGGTAAGAAATAATATTCATTGCGAAGTGTTATGCATTCCTCGTCTACGATTCAAATGAATGTAAATGCGACACTTCCTTGCAAGGAAATAGCGTTTGCAGATGTCTACGTATCGTAGCAATAGAGTTCTAATGCTTCTTAAAACGCGATATCGCATCTCATTTCTATGTTTCATGGTAAGATATAATATGATTTGCGGAGTGTTATGTATTCCTCGTCTACACTTCAAATGAATGTGAATGCGACACTTCCTCGCTAGGAAATAGCGTTTGCAGATGTCTGCGTATCGTAGCAGTAGAGTTCTAATGCTTCTTAAAACGCGATATCGCATCTCATTTCTATGTTTCATGGTAAGATATAATATGATTTGCGAAGTGTTATGTATTCCTCGTCCACACTTCAAATGAATGTAAATGCGACACTTCCTTGCAAGGAAATGGCGTTTGCAGATGTCTACGTATCGTAGCAATAGAGTTCTTATGATTCTTAAAACGCGATATCGCATCACATTTCTATGTTTCATGATAAGATATAATATGATTTGCGGAGTGTTATGTATTCCTCGTCTACACTTCAAATGAATGTGAATGCGACACTTCCTCGCTAGGATATAGCGTTTGCAGATGTCTACGTATCGTAGCAGTTGAGTTCTAATGCTTCTTACAACGCGAAATTGCATCTCATTTCTATGTTTCATGGTAAGATATAATATGATTTGCGGAGTGTTATGTATTCCTCGTCTACACTTCAAATGAATGTGAATGCGACACTTCCTCGCTGGGAAATAGCGTTTGCAGATGTCTGCGTATCGTAGCAGTAGAGTTCTAATGCTTCTTAAAACGCGATATCGCATCTCATTTCTATGTTTCATGGTAAGATATAACATGATTTGCGAAGTGTTATGTATTCCTCGTCTACGATTCAAATGAATGTAAATGCGACACATCCTTGCAAGGAAATAGCGTTTGCAGATGTCTACGTATCGTAGCAATAGAGTTCTAATGCTTCTTAAAACGCGATATCGCATCACATTTCTATGTTTCATGGTAAGATATAATATGATTTGCGAAGTGTCATGTATTCCTCGTCCACACTTCAAGTGAATGTAAATGCGACACTTCCTTGCAAGGAAATAGCGTTTGCAGATGTCTACGTATCGTAGCAATAGAGTTCTTATGATTCTTAAAACGCGATATCGCATCTCATTTCCATGTTTCATGGTAAGATATAATATGATTTGCGAAGTGTTATGTATTCCTCGTCTACACTTCAAATGAATGTAAATGCGACACTTCTTTGCAAGGAAATAGCGTTTGCAGATGTCTACGTATCGCAGCAATAGAGTTCTTATGATTCTTAAAACGCGATATCGCATCCCATTTCTATGTTTCATGGTAAGATATAATATGATTTGCGAAGAGTTATGTATTCCTCGTCTGCACTTCAAATGAATGTAAATGCGACACTTCTTTGCAAGGAAATAGCGTTTGCAGATGTCTACGTATCGAAGCAATAGAGTTCAAATGCTTCTTAAAACGAGATATTGCATCTCATATCTATGTTTCATGATAAGATATAATATTCATTGCGAAGTGTTATGTATTCCTCGTCTACGATTCAAATGAATGTAAATGCGACACTTCCTTGCAAGGAAATAGCGTTTGCTGATGTCTACGTATCGTAGCAATAGAGTTCTAATGCTTCTTAAAACGCGATATCGCATCTCATTTCTATGTTTCATGGTAAGATATAACATGATTTGCGAAGTGTTATGTATTCCTCGTCTACGATTCAAATGAATGTAAATGCGACACATCCTTGCAAGGAAATAGCGTTTGCAGATGTCTACGTATCGTAGCAATAGAGTTCTAATGCTTCTTAAAACGCGATATCGCATCACATTTCTATGTTTCATGGTAAGATATAATATGATTTGCGAAGTGTCATGTATTCCTCGTCCACACTTCAAGTGAATGTAAATGCGACACTTCCTTGCAAGGAAATAGCGTTTGCAGATGTCTACGTATCGTAGCAATAGAGTTCTTATGATTCTTAAAACGCGATATCGCATCTCATTTCCATGTTTCATGGTAAGATATAATATGATTTGCGAAGTGTTATGTATTCCTCGTCTACACTTCAAATGAATGTAAATGCGACACTTCTTTGCAAGGAAATAGCGTTTGCAGATGTCTACGTATCGCAGCAATAGAGTTCTTATGATTCTTAAAACGCGATATCGCATCCCATTTCTATGTTTCATGGTAAGATATAATATGATTTGCGAAGAGTTATGTATTCCTCGTCTGCACTTCAAATGAATGTAAATGCGACACTTCTTTGCAAGGAAATAGCGTTTGCAGATGTCTACGTATCGAAGCAATAGAGTTCAAATGCTTCTTAAAACGAGATATTGCATCTCATATCTATGTTTCATGATAAGATATAATATTCATTGCGAAGTGTTATGTATTCCTCGTCTACGATTCAAATGAATGTAAATGCGACACTTCCTTGCAAGGAAATAGCGTTTGCTGATGTCTACGTATCGTAGCGATAGAGTTCTAATGCTTCTTAAAACGCGATATCGCATCTCATTTCTATGTTTCATGGTAAGATATAATATGATTTGCGAAGTGCTATGTATTCCTCGTCTACACATCAAATGAATGTAAATGCGACACTTTCTTGCAAGGAAATAGCGTTTGCAGATGTCTACGTATCGAAGCAATAGAGTTCAAATGCTTCTTAAAACGAGATATTGCATCTCATATCTATGTTTCATGATAAGATATAATATTCATTGCGAAGTGTTATGCATTCCTCGTCTACGATTCAAATGAATGTAAATCCGACACTTCCTTGCAAGGAAATAGCGTTTGCAGATGTCTACGTACCGTAGCAATAGAGTTCTAATGCTTCTTAAAACGCGATATCGCATCTCATTTCTATGTTTCATGGTAAGATATAATATGATTTGCGAAGTGTTATGTATTCCTCGTCTACACTTCAAATGAATGTCAATGCGACACTTTCTCGCTAGGAAATAGCGTTTGCAGATGTATACGTATCGAAGCAATAGAGTTCAAATGCTTCTTAAAACGAGATATTGCATCTCATATCTATGTTTCATGATAAGATATAATATTCATTGCGAAGTGTTATGCATTCCTCGTCTACGATTCAAATGAATGTAAATGCGACACTTTCTTGCAAGGAAATAGCGTTTGCAGATGTCTACGTATCGTAGCAATAGAGTTCTAATGCTTCTTAAAACGCGATATCGCATCTCATTTCTATGTTTCATGGTAAGATATAATATGATTTGCGGAGTGTTATGTATTCCTCGTCTACACTTCAAATGAATGTGAATGCGACACTTCCTCGCTAGGAAATAGCGTTTGCAGATGTCTGCGTATCGTAGCAGTAGAGTTCTAATGCTTCTTAAAACGCGATATCGCATCTCATTTCCATGTTTCATGGTAAGATATAATATGATTTGCGAAGTGTTATGTATTCCTCGTCTACACATCAAATGAATGTAAATGCGACACTTTCTTGCAAGGAAATAGCGTTTGCAGATGTCTACGTATCGAAGCAATAGAGCTCAAATGCTTCTTAAAATGAGATATTGCATCTCATATCTATGTTTCATGATAAGATATAATATTCATTGCGAAGTGTTATGTATTCCTCGTCTACGATTCAAATGAATGTAAATGCGACACTTCCTTGCAAGGAAATAGCGTTTGCAGATGTCTACGTATCGTAGCAATAGAGTTCTAATGCTTCTTAAAACGCGATATCGCATCACATTTCTATGTTTCATGGTAAGATATAATATGATTTGCGAAGTGTCATGTATTCCTCGTCCACACTTCAAATGAATGTAAATGCGACACTTCCTTGCAAGGAAATAGCGTTTGCAGATGTCTACGTATCGTAGCAATAGAGTTCTTATGATTCTTAAAACGCGATATCGCATCTCATTTCTATGTTTCATGGTAAGATATAATATGATTTGCGAAGTGTTATGTATTCCTCGTCTACACTTCAAATGAATGTAAATGCGACACTTCTTTGCAAGGAAATAGCGTTTGCAGATGTCTACGTATCGTAGCAATAGAGTTCTTATGATTCTTAAAACGCGATATCGCTTCTCATTTCTATGTTTCATGGTAAGATATAATATGATTTGCGAAGTGTCATGCATTCCTCGTCCACACTTCAAATGAATGTAAATGCGACACTTCCTTGCAAGGAAATAGCGTTTGCAGATGTCTACGTATCGAAGCAATAGAGTTCAAATGCTTCTTAAAACGAGATATTGCATCTCATATCTATGTTTCATGATAAGATATAATATTCATTGCGAAGTGTTATGCATTCCTCGTCTACGATTCAAATGAATGTAAATGCGACACTTTCTTGCAAGGAAATAGCGTTTGCAGATGTCTACGTATCGTAGCAATAGAGTTCTAATGCTTCTTAAAACGCGATATCGCATCTCATTTCTATGTTTCATGGTAAGATATAATATGATTTGCGGAGTGTTATGTATTCCTCGTCTACACTTCAAATGAATGTGAATGCGACACTTCCTCGCTAGGAAATAGCGTTTGCAGATGTCTGCGTATCGTAGCAGTAGAGTTCTAATGCTTCTTAAAACGCGATATCGCATCTCATTTCCATGTTTCATGGTAAGATATAATATTGAATTGCGAAGTGTTATGTATTCCTCGTCTACACATCAAATGAATGTAAATGCGACACTTTCTTGCAAGGAAATAGCGTTTGCAGATGTCTACGTATCGAAGCAATAGAGCTCAAATGCTTCTTAAAACGAGATATTGCATCTCATATCTATGTTTCATGATAAGATATAATATTCATTGCGAAGTGTTATGTATTCCTCGTCTACGATTCAAATGAATATAATTGCGACACTTCCTTGCAAGGAAATAGCGTTTGCAGATGTCTACGTATCGTAGCAATAGAGTTCTAATGCTTCTTAAAACGCGATATCGCATCTCATTTCTACGTTTCATGGTAAGATATAATATGATTTGCGATGTGTTATGTATTCCTCGTCTACACAACAAATGAATGTAAATGCGACACTTTCTTGCAAGGAAATAGAGTTTGCAGATGTCTACGTATCGAAGCAATAGAGCTCAAATGCTTCTTAAAACGAGATATTGCATCTCATATCTATGTTCATGATAAGATATAATATTCATTGCGAAGTGTTATGTATTCCTCGTCTACGATTCAAATGAATGTAAATGCGACACTTTCTTGCAAGGAAATAGCGTTTGCAGATGTCTATGTATCGTAGCAATAGAGTTCTAATGCTTCTTAAAACGCGATATCGCATCACATTTCTATGTTTCATGGTAAGATATAATATGATTTGCGAAGTGTCATGTATTCCTCGTCCACACTTCAAATGAATGTAAATGCGACACTTCCTTGCAAGGAAATAGCGTTTGCAGATGTCTACGTATCGAAGCAATAGTGTTCAAATGCTTCTTAAAACGAGATATTGCATCTCATATCCTATGTTTCATGATAAGATATAATATTCATTGCGAGTGTTATGCATTCCTCGTCTACGATTCAATGAATGTAAATCCGACACTTCCTTGCAAGGAAATAGCGTTTGCAGATGTCTACGTACCGTAGCAATAGAGTTCTAATGCTTCTTAAAACGCGATATCGCATCTCATTTCTATGTTTCATGGTAAGATATAATATGATTTGCGAAGTATTATGTATTCCTCGTCTACACTTCAAATGAATGTCAATGCGACACTTTCTCGCTAGGAAATAGCGTTTTGCAGATGTATACGAATCGAAGCAATAGAGTTCAAATGCTTCTTAAAACGAGATATTGCATCTCATATCTATGTTTCATGATAAGGATATAATATTCATTGCGAAGTGTTATGCATTCCTCGTCTACGATTCAAATGAATGTAAATGCGACACTTCCTTGCAAGGAAATAGCGTTGCAGATGTCTACGTATCGTAGCAATAGAGTTCTTATGATTCTTAAAACGCGATATCGCATCTCATTTCTATGTTTCATGGTAAGATATAATATGATTTGCGAAGTGTTATGTATTCCTCGTCTACACTTCAAATGAATGTAAATGCGACACTTCTTTGCAAGGAAATAGCGTTTGCAGATGTCTACGTATCGTAGCAATAGAGTTCTTATGATTCTTAAAACGCGATATCGCTTCTCATTTCTATGTTTCATGGTAAGATATAATATGATTTGCGAAGTGTCATGCATTCCTCGTCCACACTTCAAATGAATGTAAATGCGACACTTCCTTTGCAAGGAAATAGCGTTTGCAGATGTCTACGTATCGTAGCAATAGAGTTCTTATGATTCTTAAAACGCGATATCGCATCTCATTTCTATGTTTCATGATAAGATATAATATTCATTGCGAAGTGTTATGCATTCCTCGTCTACGATTCAAATGAATGTAAATGCGACACTTTCCTGCAAGGAAATAGCGTTTGCAGATGTCTACGTATCGTAGCAATAGAGTTCTAATGCTTCTTAAAACGCGATATCGCATCTCATTTCTATGTTTCATGGTAAGATATAATATGATTTGCGGAGTGTTATGTATTCCTCGTCTACACTTCAAATGAATGTGAATGCGACACTTCCTCGCTAGGAAATAGCGTTTGCAGATGTCTGCGTATCGTAGCAGTAGAGTTCTAATGCTTCTTAAAACGCGATATCGCATCTCATTTCCATGTTTCATGGTAAGATATAATATGATTTGCGAAGTGTTATGTATTCCTCGTCTACACATCAAATGAATGTAAATGCGACACTTTCTTGCAAGGAAATAGCGTTTGCAGATGTCTACGTATCGAAGCAATAGAGCTCAAATGCTTCTTAAAACGAGATATTGCATCTCATATCTATGTTTCATGATAAGATATAATATTCATTGCGAAGTGTTATGTATTCCTCGTCTACGATTCAAATGAATATAATTGCGACACTTCCTTGCAAGGAAATAGCGTTTGCAGATGTCTACGTATCGTAGCAATAGAGTTCTAATGCTTCTTAAAACGCGATATCGCATCTCATTTCTATGTTTCATGGTAAGATATAATATGATTTGCGAAGTGTTATGTATTCCTCGTCTACACATCAAATGAATGTAAATGCGACACTTTCTTGCAAGGAAATAGAGTTTGCAGATGTCTACGTATCGAAGCAATAGAGCTCAAATGCTTCTTAAAACGAGATATTGCATCTCATATCTATGTTTCATGATAAGATATAATATTCATTGCGAAGTGTTATGTATTCCTCGTCTACGATTCAAATGAATGTAAATGCGACACTTCCTTGCAAGGAAATAGCGTTTGCAGATGTCTACGTATCGTAGCAATAGAGTTCTAATGCTTCTTAAAACGCGATATCGCATCACATTTCTATGTTTCATGGTAAGATATAATATGATTTGCGAAGTGTCATGTATTCCTCGTCCACACTTCAAATGAATGTAAATCCGACACTTCCTTGCAAGGAAATAGGGTTTGCAGATGTCTACGTACCGTAGCAATAGAGTTCTAATGCTTCTTAAAACGCGATATCGCATCTCATTTCTATGTTTCATGGTAAGATATAATATGATTTGCGAAGTGTTATGTATTCCTCGTCTACACTTCAAATGAATGTCAATGCGACACTTTCTCGCTAGGAAATAGCGTTTGCAGATGTATACGTATCGAAGCAATAGAGTTCAAATGCTTCTTAAAACGAGATATTGCATCTCATATCTATGTTTCATGATAAGATATAATATTCATTGCGAAGTGTTATGCATTCCTCGTCTACGATTCAAATGAATGTAAATGCGACACTTTCTTGCAAGGAAATAGCGTTTGCAGATGTCTACGTATCGTAGCAATAGAGTTCTAATGCTTCTTAAAACGCGATATCGCATCTCATTTCTATGTTTCATGGTAAGATATAATATGATTTGCGGAGTGTTATGTATTCCTCGTCTACACTTCAAATGAATGTGAATGCGACACTTCCTCGCTAGGAAATAGCGTTTGCAGATGTCTGCGTATCGTAGCAGTAGAGTTCTAATGCTTCTTAAAACGCGATATCGCATCTCATTTCCATGTTTGATGGTAAGATATAATATGATTTGCGAAGTGTTATGTATTCCTCGTCTACACATCAAATGAATGTAAATGCGACACTTTCTTGCAAGGAAATAGCGTTTGCAGATGTCTACGTATCGAAGCAATAGAGCTCAAATGCTTCTTAAAACGAGATATTGCATCTCATATCTATGTTTCATGATAAGATATAATATTCATTGCGAAGTGTTATGTATTCCTCGTCTACGATTCAAATGAATGTAAGTGCGACACTTCCTTGCAAGGAAATAGCGTTTGCAGATGTCTACGTATCGTAGCAATAGAGTTCTAATGCTTCTTAAAACGCGATATCGCATCACATTTCTATGTTTCATGGTAAGATATAATATGATTTGCGAAGTGTCATGTATTCCTCGTCCACACTTCAAATGAATGTAAATGCGACACTTCCTTGCAAGGAAATAGCGTTTGCAGATGTCTACGTATCGTAGCAATAGAGTTCTTATGATTCTTAAAACGCGATATCGCATCTCATTTCTATGTTTCATGGTAAGATATAATATGATTTGCGAAGTGTTATGTATTCCTCGTCTACACTTCAAATGAATGTAAATGCGACACTTCTTTGCAAGGAAATAGCGTTTGCAGATGTCTACGTATCGTAGCAATAGAGTTCTTATGATTCTTAAAACGCGATATCGCTTCTCATTTCTATGTTTCATGGTAAGATATAATATGATTTGCGAAGTGTCATGCATTCCTCGTCCACACTTCAAATGAATGTAAATGCGACACTTCCTTGCAAGGAAATAGCGTTTGCAGATGTCTACGTATCGTAGCAATAGAGTTCTTATGATTCTTAAAACGCGATATCGCATCTCATTTCTATGTTTCATGATAAGATATAATATTCATTGCGAAGTGTTATGCATTCCTCGTCTACGATTCAAATGAATGTAAATGCGACACTTTCTTGCAAGGAAATAGCGTTTGCAGATGTCTACGTATCGTAGCAATAGAGTTCTAATGCTTCTTAAAACGCGATATCGCATCTCATTTCTATGTTTCATGGTAAGATATAATATGATTTGCGGAGTGTTATGTATTCCTCGTCTACACTTCAAATGAATGTGAATGCGACACTTCCTCGCTAGGAAATAGCGTTTGCAGATGTCTGCGTATCGTAGCAGTAGAGTTCTAATGCTTCTTAAAACGCGATATCGCATCTCATTTCCATGTTTCATGGTAAGATATAGTATGATTTGCGAAGTGTTATGTATTCCTCGTCTACACATCAAATGAATGTAAATGCGACACTTTCTTGCAAGGAAATAGCGTTTGCAGATGTCTACGTATCGAAGCAATAGAGCTCAAATGCTTCTTAAAACGAGATATTGCATCTCATATCTATGTTTCATGATAAGATATAATATTCATTGCGAAGTGTTATGTATTCCTCGTCTACGATTCAAATGAATATAATTGCGACACTTCCTTGCAAGGAAATAGCGTTTGCAGATGTCTACGTATCGTAGCAATAGAGTTCTAATGCTTCTTAAAACGCGATATCGCATCTCATTTCTATGTTTCATGGTAAGATATAATATGATTTGCGAAGTGTTATGTATTCCTCGTCTACACATCAAATGAATGTAAATGCGACACTTTCTTGCAAGGAAATAGAGTTTGCAGATGTCTACGTATCGAAGCAATAGAGCTCAAATGCTTCTTAAAACGAGATATTGCATCTCATATCTATGTTTCATGATAAGATATAATATTCATTGCGAAGTGTTATGTATTCCTCGTCTACGATTCAAATGAATGTAAATGCGACACTTCCTTGCAAGGAAATAGCGTTTGCAGATGTCTACGTATCGTAGCAATAGAGTTCTAATGCTTCTTAAAACGCGATATCGCATCACATTTCTATGTTTCATGGTAAGATATAATATGATTTGCGAAGTGTCATGTATTCCTCGT
>NW_027490691.1:0-73340 GCF_050948175.1 Xylocopa sonorina | reverse complement strand
TATCGTAGCAGTAGAGTTCTAATGCTTCTTAAAACGCGATATCGCATCTCATTCTATGTTTCATGGAAAGATATTATATAATTTGAGGAATGTTATGTATTCCTCGCCTACACTTCAAATGAATGTAAATGCGACACTTCCCTTGCAAGGAAATAGCGTTTGCAGATGTCTACGTATCGTAGCAATGGAGTTCTTATGATTCTTAAAACGCGATATCGCATCTCAATTCTATGTTTCATGGTAAGTTATAATATGATTTGCGAAGTGTTATGTATTCCTCGTCTACACTTCAAATGAATGTAAATGCGACTCTTCTTGCAAGGAAATAGCGTTTTTAGAAGTCTACGTATCGTAGCTATAGATTTCTAATGCTTCTTAAAATGCGATATCGCATCTCATTTCTATGTTTCATTGTAAGATATAATATGATTTTTGAAGTGTCATGTATACCTCGTCTACACTTCAAATGAATGTAAATGCGACACTTCCTTGCTAGGAAATAGCGTCTGCAGATGTCTAGGTATCGTAGCAATAGTGTTCTAATGGTTCTTAAAACGCGATAAGCGCATCTCATTTCTATGTTTCATGGTAAAGATATATTATGATTTGCGAAGTGTCATGTATTCCTTGTCTACACTTCAATGAATGTAAATGCGACACTTCATTGCTAGGAAATAGCGTCTGCAGATGTCTAGGTATCGTAGCAATAGAGTTCAAATGCTTCTTAAAACGATGTATTGCATCTCATATCTATGTTTAATGATAAGATACAATATTCATTGCGAAGTGTTATGCATTCCTCGTCTACGATTCAAATGAATGTAAATGCGACACTACCTTGCAAGGAAATAGCGTTTGCAGATGGCTACGTATCGTAGCATTAGAGTTCTTATGATTCTTAAAACGCGATATCGCATCTCGTTTCTATGTTTCATGGTAAGATATAATATGATTGCGAAGTGTTATGTATTCCTCGCCTACGCTTCAAATGAATGTAAATGCGACACTTCCTCGCTAGGAAATAGCGTTTGCAGATGTCTACGTATCGTAGCAATAGAGTTCTAATGCTTCATTTCTATGTTTCAAGGTAAGGATATAATATGATTTGCGAAGTGTTATGTATTCCTCGTCTACACTCCAAATGAATGTAAATGCGACACTTCCTTGCAAGGAAAGAGCGTTTGCAGATGTCTACCTATAGTAGCAATAGAGTTCTTATGCTTCTTAAAACGCGATATCGCATCTCATTTCTATGTTTCATGGAAAGATATTATATAATTTGAGGAGTGTTATGTATTCCTCGCCTACACTTGAAATGAATGTAAATGCGACACTTCCTTGCTAGGAATAGCGTCTGCAGATGTCTAGGTATCGTAGCAGTAGAGTTCTAATGCTCTTAAAACGCGATATCGCATCTCATTTCTATGTTTCATGGAAAGATATTATATAACTTGAGGAGTGTTATGTATTCCTCGCCTACACTTCAAATGAATGCAAATGCGACGCTTCCTTGCAAGGAAATAGCGTTTGCAGATGTGTACGTATCGTAGCTATGGAGTTCTTATGATTCTTAAAACGCGATATCGCATCTCATTTCTATGTTTCATGGAAAGATATTATATAATTTGAGGGAGTGTTATGTATTCCTCGCCTACACTTGAAATGAATGTAAATGCGACACTTCCTTGAATGGAAATAGCATCTGCAGATGTCTACCTATCGTAGCAGTAGAGTTCTAATGCTTCTTAAAACGCGATATCGTATCTCATTTCTATGTTTCATGGAAAGATACTATATAATTTGAGGAGTGTTATGTATTCCTCGCCTACACTTCAAATGAATGTAAATGCGACACTTCCTTGCAAGGAAATAGCGTTTGCAGATGTCTACGTATCGTAGCAATGGAGTTCTTATGATTCTTAAAACGCGATAATCGCATCTCAATTCTATGTTTCATGGTAAGTTATAATATGAATTGCGAAGTGTTATGTATTCCTCGTCTACACTTCAAATGAATGTAAATGCGACACTTCCTGCAAGGAAATAACGTTTGCAGAAGTCTACGTATCGTAGCAATAGATTTCTAATGCTTCTTAAAACGCGATATCGCATCTCATTTCTATGTTTCATTGTAAGATATAATATGATTTTTGAAGTGTCATGTATACCTCGTCTACACTTCAAATGAATGTAAATGCGACACTTCCTTGCGAGGAAATAGCGTCTGCAGATGTCTAGGTATCGTAGCAATAGTGTTTCTAATGGTTCTTAAAACGCGATAGCGCATCTCATTTCTATGTTTCATGGTAAGATATAATATGATTTGCGAGAGTGTCATGTATTCCTTGTCTACACTTCAAATGAATGTAAATGCGACACTTCATTGCTAGGAAATAGCTGTCTGCAGATGTCTAGGTATCGTAGCAATAGAGTTCAAATGCTTCTTAAAACGATGTATTGCATCTCATATCTATGTTTAATGATAAGATATAATATTCATTGCGAAGTGTTATGCATTCCTCGTCTACGATTCAAATGAATGTAAATGCGACACTACCTTGCAAGGAAATAGCGTTTGCAGATGGCTACGTATCGTAGCATTGGGTGTTCTTATGATTCTTAAAACGCGATATCGCATCTCATTTCTATGTTTCATGGTAAGATATATTATGATTTGCGATGTGTGTTATGTATTCCTCGCCTACGCTTCAAATGAATGTAAATGCGACACTTCCTCGCTAGGAAATAGCGTTTGCAGATGTCTACGTATCGTAGCAATGGAGTTCTAATGCTTCATTTCTATGTTTCAAGGTAAGATATAATATGATTTGCGAAGTGTTATGTATTCCTCGTCCTACACTTCAAATGAATGTAAATGCGACACTTCCTTGCTAGGAAATAGCGTCTGCACATGTCTAGGTATCGTAGCGATAGAGTTCTAATGCTTCTTAAAACGCGATATCGCACCTCATTTCTATGTTTCATGGTAAGATATAATATGACTTGCGAAGTGCTATGTATTCTTCGTATACACTTCAAATGAATGTAAATGCGACACTTCCTAGCAAGGAAATAGCGTTTGCAGATGTCTACGTATCGTAGCAATGGAGTTCTTATGATTCTTAAAACGCGATATCGCATCTCAATTCTATGTACCATGATGAGATATAATATTAATTGCGAAGTGTTATGCATTCCTCGTCTACGATTCAAATGAATGTAAATGCGTCACTTCCTTGCAAGGAAATAGCGTTTGCAGATTTCCAGGTATCGCAGCAATTGGGTTCTAATGCTTCTTAAAACGCGATATCGCATCTCATTTCTATGTTTCGTGGTAAGATATAATATGATTTGCGAAGTGTTATGTATTCCTCGTCTACACTTCAAATGAATGTAATGCGACACTTCCTTGAATGAAATAGCATCTGCAGATGTCTACCTATCGTAGCAGTAGAGTTCTAATGCTTATTAAAACGCGATATCGCATTTCATTTCTATGTTTCATGGTAAGATATAATATGATTTGCGAAGTGTTATGTATTCCTCGTCTACACTTCAAATGAATGTAAATGCGACACTTCTTGCAAGGAAATAGCGTTTGCAGATGTCTACCTATCGTAGCAGTAGAGTTCTAATGCTTATTAAAACGCGATATCGCATCTCATTTCTATGTTTCATGGAAAGATATTATATAATTTGAGGAGTGTTATGTATTCCTCGCCTACACTTCAAATGAATGTAATGCGACGCTTCCTTGCAAGGAAATAGCGTTTGCAGATGTCTACGTATCGTAGCTATGGAGTTCTTATGATTCTTAAAACGCGATATCGCATCTCAATTCTATGTTCCATGATGAGATATAATATTAATTGCGAAGTGTTATGCATTCCTCGTCTACGATTCAAATGAATGTAAATGCGTCACTTCCTTGCAAGGAAATAGCGTTTGCAGATTTCCAGGTTTCGCAGCAGTAGGATTCTAATGCTTCTTAAAAACGCGATATCGCATCTCATTTCTATGTTTCGTGGTAAGATATAATATGAATTGCGAAGTGTTATGTATTCCTCGTCTACACTTCAAATGAATGTAAATGCGACACTTCCTTGCTAGGAAATAGCGTCTGCAGATATCTAGGTATCGTAGCGATAGAGTTCTAATGCTTCTTAAAACGCGATATAGCACCTCATTTCTATGTTTCATGGTAAGATATAATATGATTTGCGAAGTGTTATGTATTCCTCGTCTACACTTCAAATGAATGTAAATGCGACACTTCCTTGCAAAGAAATAGCGTTTGCAGATGTCTACGAATCGTAGCAATAGAGTTCTTATGATTCTTAAAACGCGATGTCGCATCTCATTTCTATGTTCATGGTAAGATATAATATGATTTGCGAAGTGTTATGTACTCCTCGTCTACACTTCAAATGATTGTAAATGCGACACTTCCTTGAAAGGAAATAGCGCCTGCAGATGTCTAGGTATCGTAGCGATAGGGTTCGAATGCTTCTCAAAACACAATATCTTATCTCATTTCTATGTTTCATGGTAAGATATAATATGATTTGCGAAGTGTTATGTATTCCTCGTCTACACTTCAAATGAATGTAAATGCGACACTTCCTTGCTAGGAAATAGCGTCTGCACATGTCTAGGTATCGTAGCGATAGAGTTCTAATGCTTCTTAAAACGCGATATCGCACCTCATTTCTATGTTTCATGGTAAGATATAATATGACTTGCGAAGTGCTATGTATTCTTCGTATACACTTCAAATGAATGTAAATGCGACACTTCCTAGCAAGGAAATAGCGTTTGCAGATATCTACGTATCGTAGCAATGGAGTTCTTATGATTCTTAAAACGCGATATCGCATTTCATTTCTATGTTTCATGGTAAGATATAATATGATTTGCGAAGTGTTATGTATTCCTCGTCTACACTTCAAATGAATGTAAATGCGACACTTCCTTGCAAGGAAATAGCGTTTGCAGATGTCTACCTATCGTAGCAGTAGAGTTCTAATGCTTATTAAAACGCGATATCGCATCTCATTTCTATGTTTCATGGAAAGATATTATATAATTTGAGGAGTGTTATGTATTCCTCGCCTACACTTCAAATGAATGTAAATGCGACGCTTCCTTGCAAGGAAATAGCGTTTGCAGATGTCTACGTATCGTAGCTATGGAGTTCTTATGATTCTTAAAACGCGATATCGCATCTCAATTCTGTGTTCCATGATGAGATATAATATTAATTGCGAAGTGTTATGCATTCCTCGTCTACGATTCAAATGAATGTAAATGCGTCACTTCCTTGCAAGGAAATAGCGTTTGCAGATTTCCAGGTTTCGCAGCAGTAGGATTCTAATGCTTCTTAAAACGCGATATCGCATCTCATTTCTATGTTTCGTGGTAAGATATAATATGAATTGCGAAGTGTTATGTATTCCTCGTCTACACTTCAAATGAATGTAAATGCGACACTTCCTTGAAAGGAAATAGCGTTTGCAGATGTCTACCTATCGTAGCAGTAGAGTTCTAATGCTTATTAAAACGCGATATCGCATTTCATTTCTATGTTTCATGGTAAGATATAATATGATTTGCGAAGTGTTATGCATTCCTCGTCTACACTTCAAATGAATGTAAATGCGACACTTCCTTGGAAAGAAATAGCGTTTGCAGCTGTCTACGTATCGTAGCAATAGATTTCTAATGCTTGTTAAAACGCGATATCGCATCTCATTTCTATGTTTCATGGTAAGATATAATATGATTTGCGAAGTGTCACGTATTCCTCGTCTATACTTCAAATGAATGTAAATGCGACACTTCCTAGCTAGGAAATAGCGTCTGCAGATGTCTAGGTATCGTAGCAATAGAGTTCAAATGATTCTTAAAACGAGATATAGCATCTCATATCTATGTTTCATGATAAGATATAATATTCATTGCGAAGTATTATGCATTCCGCGTCTACGATTCAAATGAATGTAAATGCGACACTTCCTTGCAAGGAAATAGCGTTTGCAGATGTCTATGTATCGTAGCAATAGAGTTCTTATGATCCTTAAAACGCGATATCGCATCTCATTTCTATGTTTCATGGTCAGAAATAATATGATTTGCGAAGTGTTATGTACTCCTCGTCTACACTTCAAATGAATGTAAATGCGACACTTCCTTGAATGGAAATAGCATCTGCAGATGTCTACGTATCGTAGCAATAGAATTCTGATGCTTCTTAAAACGCGATATCGCATCTCATTTCTATGTTTCATGGTAAGATATAATATGATTTGCGAAGTGTCATGTATTCCTCGTCTACACTTCAAATGAATGTAAATGCGACACTTCCTTGCTAGGAAATAGCGTCTGCAGATGTCTAGGTATCGTAGCAATAGTGTTCTAATGCTCCTTAAAACGCGATATCGCATCTCATTTCTATGTTTCATGGTAAGATATAATATGATTTGCGAAGTCTTATGTATTCCTCGTCTACACTTCAAATGAATATAAATGCGACACTTCCTTGCTACGAAATAGTGTCTGCAGATGTCTAGGTATCGTAGCAATAGAGTTCTAATGCTTCTTAAAACGCGATATCGCATCTCATTTCTATGTTTCATGGTAAGATATAATATGATTTGCGAAGTGTTATGTATTCCTCGTCTACACTTCAAATGAAAGAAAATGCGACACTTCCTTGGTAGGAAATAGCGTCTGCAGATGTCTAGGTATCGTAGCAATAGAGTTCTAATGCTTCTTAAAACGCGATATCGCATCTCAATTCTATGTTTCATGGTAAGATATAACACGATTTGCGAAGTCTTATGTATTCCTCGCCTACACTTCAAATGAATGTAAATGCGACACTTCCTTGCAAAGAAATAGCGTTTGCAGATATCTGCCTATCGTATCAATAGAGTTCTAATGCTTCCTAGAACGCGATAGCGCATCTCATTTCTATGTTTCATGGTAAGATATAATACGATTTGCGAAGTGTTATGTATTCCTCGTCTACACTTCAAATGAATGTAAATGCGACACTTCCTTGCAAGGAAATAGTGTTTGCAGATGTCTACCTATCGTAGCAGTAGAGTTCTAATGCTTATTAAAACGCGATATCGCATCTCATTTCTATGTTTCATGGAAAGATATTATATAATTTGAGGAGTGTTATGTATTCCTCGCCTACACTTGAAATGAATGTAAATGCGACACTTCCTTGCTAGGAAATAGCGTCTGCAGATGTCTAGGTATCGTAGCAGTAGAGTTCTAATGCTTCTTAAAACGCGATATCGCATCTCATTTCTATGTTTCATGGAAAGATATTATATAATTTGAGGAGTGTTATGTATTCCTCGCCTACACTTCAAATGAATGTAAATGCGACACTTCCTTGCAAGGAAATAGCGTTTGCAGATGTCTACGTATCGTAGCAATGGAGTTCTTATGATTCTTAAAACGCGATATCGCATCTCAATTCTATGTTTCATGGTAAGTTATAATATGATTTGCGAAGTGTTATGTATTCCTCGTCTACACTTCAAATGAATGTAAATGCGACTCTTCCTTGCAAGGAAATAGCGTTTTTAGAAGTCTACGTATCGTAGCAATAGATTTCTAATGCTTCTTAAAACGCGATATCGCATCTCATTTCTATGTTTCATTGTAAGATATAATATGATTTTTGAAGTGTCATGTATACCTCGTCTACACTTCAAATGAATGTAAATGCGACACTTCCTTGCTAGGAAATAGCGTCTGCAGATGTCTAGGTATCGTAGCAATAGTGTTCTAATGGTTCTTAAAACGCGATAGCGCATCTCATTTCTATGTTTCATGGTAAGATATAATATGATTTGCGAAGTGTCATGTATTCCTTGTCTACACTTCAAATGAATGTAAATGCGACACTTCATTGCTAGGAAATAGCGTCTGCAGATGTCTAGGTATCGTAGCAATAGAGTTCAAATGCTTCTTAAAACGATGTATTGCATCTCATATCTATGTTTAATGATAAGATACAATATTCATTGCGAAGTGTTATGCATTCCTCGTCTACGATTCAAATGAATGTAAATGCGACACTACCTTGCAAGGAAATAGCGTTTGCAGATGGCTACGTATCGTAGCATTAGAGTTCTTATGATTCTTAAAACGCGATATCGCATCTCGTTTCTATGTTTCATGGTAAGATATAATATGATTTGCGAAGTGTTATGTATTCCTCGCCTACGCTTCAAATGAATGTAAATGCGACACTTCCTCGCTAGGAAATAGCGTTTGCAGATGTCTACGTATCGTAGCAATAGAGTTCTAATGCTTCATTTCTATGTTTCAAGGTAAGATATAATATGATTTGCGAAGTGTTATGTATTCCTCGTCTACACTCCAAATGAATGTAAATGCGACACTTCCTTGCAAGGAAAGAGCGTTTGCAGATGTCTACCTATAGTAGCAATAGAGTTCTTATGCTTCTTAAAACGCGATATCGCATCTCATTTCTATGCTTCATGGTAAGATACAATATGATTTGCGAAGTGTTATGTATTCCTCATCCACACTTCAAATGAATGTAAATGCGACACTTCCATGCAAGGAAATAGCGTTTGCAGATGTCTACGTATCGTAGGAAAGGTGTTCTTATGATTCTTAAAACGCGATATCGCATCTCATTTCTATGTTTCATGGTAAGATATAATATGATTTGCGAAGTGTTATGTATTCCTCGTCTACACTTCAAATGAATGTAAATGCGACACTTCCTTGCAAGGAAAGAGCGTTTGCAGATGTCTACCTATAGTAGCAATAGAATTCTTATGCTTCTTAAAACGCGATATCGCATCTCATTTCTATGCTTCATGGTAAGATATAATATGATTTGCGAAGTGTTATGTATTCCTCGTCCACACTTCAAATGAATGTAAATGCGACACTTCCTTGCAAGGAAATAGCGTTTGCAGATGTCTACGTATCGTAGGAAAGGAGTTCTTATGATTCTTAAAACGCGATATCGCATCTCATTTCTATGTTTCATGGTAAGATATAATATGACTTGCGAAGTGTTATGTATTCTTCGCATACACTTCAAATGAATGTAAATGCGACACTTCCTAGCAAGGAAATAGCGTTTGCAGATGTCTACGTATCGTAGCAATAGTGTTCTAATGCTTCTTAAAACGCGATATCGCATCTCATTTCCATGTTTCATGGTAAGATATAATATGATTTGCGAAGTGTTATGTACTCCTCGTCTACACTTCAAATGAATGTAAATGCGACACTTCCTTGAATGGAAATAGCATCTGCAGATGTCTAGGTATCGTAGCAATAGTGTTCTAATGCTTCTTAAAACGCGATATCGCATCTCATTTCTATGTTTCATGGTAAGATATAATATGATTTGCGAAGTGTTATGTATTCCTCGTCTACACTTCAAATGAATGTAAATGCGACACTTCCTTGCAAAGAAATAGCGTTTGCAGATGTCTACGAATCGTAGCAATAGAGTTCTTATGATTCTTAAAACGCGATGTCGCATCTCATTTCTATGTTTCATGGTAAGATATAATATGATTTGCGAAGTGTTATGTACTCCTCGTCTACACTTCAAATGAATGTAAATGCGACACTTCCTTGAAAGGAAATAGCGTCTGCAGATGTCTAGGTATCGTAGCGATAGGGTTCTAATGCTTCTCAAAACACAATATCTTATCTCATTTCTATGTTTCATGGTAAGATATAATATGATTTGCGAAGTGTTATGTATTCCTCGTCTACACTTCAAATGAATGTAAATGCGACACTTCATTGCTAGGAAATAGCGTCTGCAGATGTCTAGGTATCGTAGCAATAGAGTTCAAATGCTTCTTAAAACGATGTATTGCATCTCATATCTATGTTTAATGATAAGATACAATATTCATTGCGAAGTGTTATGCATTCCTCGTCTACGATTCAAATGAATGTAAATGCGACACTACCTTGCAAGGAAATAGCGTTTGCAGATGGCTACGTATCGTAGCATTAGAGTTCTTATGATTCTTAAAACGCGATATCGCATCTCATTTCTATGTTTCATGGTAAGATATAATATGATTTGCGAAGTGTTATGTATTCCTCGCCTACGCTTCAAATGAATGTAAATGCGACACTTCCTCGCTAGGAAATAGCGTTTGCAGATGTCTACGTATCGTAGCAATAGAGTTCTAATGCTTCATTTCTATGTTTCAAGGTAAGATATAATATGATTTGCGAAGTGTTATGTATTCCTCGTCTACACTCCAAATGAATGTAAATGCGACACTTCCTTGCAAGGAAAGAGCGTTTGCAGATGTCTACCTATAGTAGCAATAGAGTTCTTATGCTTCTTAAAACGCGATATCGCATCTCATTTCTATGCTTCATGGTAAGATACAATATGATTTGCGAAGTGTTATGTATTCCTCATCCACACTTCAAATGAATGTAAATGCGACACTTCCATGCAAGGAAATAGCGTTTGCAGATGTCTACGTATCGTAGGAAAGGAGTTCTTATGATTCTTAAAACGCGATATCGCATCTCATTTCTATGTTTCATGGTAAGATATAATATGATTTGCGAAGTGTTATGTATTCCTCGCCTACGCTTCAAATGAATGTAAATGCGACACTTCCTCGCTAGGAAATAGCGTTTGCAGATGTCTACGTATCGTAGCAATAGAGTTCTAATGCTTCATTTCTATGTTTCATGGTAAGATATAATATGATTTGCGAAGTGTTATGTATTCCTCGTCTACACTTCAAATGAATGTAAATGCGACACTTCCTTGCAAGGAAAGAGCGTTTGCAGATGTCTACTTATAGTAGCAATAGAATTCTTATGCTTCTTAAAACGCGATATCGCATCTCATTTCTATGCTTCATGGTAAGATATAATATGATTTGCGAAGTGTTATGTATTCCTCGTCCACACTTCAAATGAATGTAAATGCGACACTTCCTTGCAAGGAAATAGCGTTTGCAGATGTCTACGTATCGTAGGAAAGGAGTTCTTATGATTCTTAAAACGCGATATCGCATCTCATTTCTATGTTTCATGGTAAGATATAATATGACTTGCGAAGTGTTATGTATTCTTCGCATACACTTCAAATGAATGTAAATGCGACACTTCCTAGCAAGGAAATAGCGTTTGCAGATGTCTACGTATCGTAGCAATAGTGTTCTAATGCTTCTTAAAACGCGATATCGCATCTCATTTCCATGTTTCATGGTAAGATATAATATGATTTGCGAAGTGTTATGTACTCCTCGTCTACACTTCAAATGAATGTAAATGCGACACTTCCTTGAATGGAAATAGCATCTGCAGATGTCTAGGTATCGTAGCAATAGTGTTCTAATGCTTCTTAAAACGCGATATCGCATCTCATTTCTATGTTTCATGGTAAGATATAATATGATTTGCGAAGTGTTATGTATTCCTCGTCTACACTTCAAATGAATGTAAATGCGACACTTCCTTGCAAAGAAATAGCGTTTGCAGATGTCTACGAATCGTAGCAATAGAGTTCTTGTGATTCTTAAAACGCGATGTCGCATCTCATTTCTATGTTTCATGGTAAGATATAATATGATTTGCGAAGTGTTATGTACTCCTCGTCTACTATTCAAATGAATGTAAATGCGACACTTCCTTGAAAGGAAATAGCGTCTGCAGATGTCTAGGTATCGTAGCGATAGGGTTCTAATGCTTCTCAAAACACAATATCTTATCTCATTTCTATGTTTCATGGTAAGATATAATATGATTTGCGAAGTGTTATGTATTCCTCGTCTACACTTCAAATGAATGTAAATGCGACACTTCCTTGCAAGGAAATAGCGTTTGCAGATGTCTACCTATCGTAGCAGTAGAGTTCTAATGCTTATTAAAACGCGATATCGCATCTCATTTCTATGTTTCATGGAAAGATATTATATAATTTGAGGAGTGTTATGTATTCCTCGCCTACACTTCAAATGAATGTAAATGCGACGCTTCCTTGCAAGGAAATAGCGTTTGCAGATGTCTACGTATCGTAGCTATGGAGTTCTTATGATTCTTAAAACGCGATATCGCATCTCAATTCTATGTTCCATGATGAGATATAATATTAATTGCGAAGTGTTATGCATTCCTCGTCTACGATTCAAATGAATGTAAATGCGTCACTTCCTTGCAAGGAAATAGCGTTTGCAGATTTCCAGGTTTCGCAGCAGTAGGATTCTAATGCTTCTTAAAACGCGATATCGCATCTCATTTCTATGTTTCGTGGTAAGATATAATATGAATTGCGAAGTGTTATGTATTCCTCGTCTACACTTCAAATGAATGTAAATGCGACACTTCCTTGAAAGGAAATAGCGTTTGCAGATGTCTACCTATCGTAGCAGTAGAGTTCTAATGCTTATTAAAACGCGATATCGCATTTCATTTCTATGTTTCATGGTAAGATATAATATGATTTGCGAAGTGTTATGCATTCCTCGTCTACACTTCAAATGAATGTAAATGCGACACTTCCTTGCAAGGAAATAGCGTTTGCAGATGTCTACCTATCGTAGCAGTATAGTTCTAATGCTTATTAAATCGCGATATCGCATTTCATTTCTATGTTTCATGGTAAGCTATAATATGATTTGCGATGTGTTATGTATTCCTCGTCTACACTTCAAATGAATGTAAATGCGACACTTCCTTGCAAGGAAATAGCGTTTGCAGATGTCTACGAATCGCAGCAATAGAGTTCTTATGATTCTTAAAACGCGATATCGCATCTCTTTCTATGTTTCGTGGAAAGATATTATATAATTTGAGGAGTGTTATGTATTCCTCGCCTACACTTCAAGTGAATGTAAATGCGACCCTTCCTTGCAAGGAAATAGCGTTTGCAGATGTCTACGTATCGTAGCAATGGAGTTCTTATGATTCTTAAAACGCGATATCGCATCTCAATTCTATGTTCCATGATGAGATATAATATTAATTGCGAAGTGTTATGCATTCCTCGTCTACGATTCAAATGAATGTAAATGCGTCACTTCCTTGCAAGGAAATAGCGTTTGCAGATTTCCAGGTATCGCAGCAATAGGGTTCTAATGCTTCTTAAAACGCGATATCGCACCTCATTTCTGTTTCATGGTAAGATATAATATGATTTGCGAAGTGTTATGTATTCCTCGTCTACACTTCAAATGAATGTAAATGCGACACTTCCATGCAAGGAAATAGCGTTTGCAGATGTCTACGTATCGTAGGAAAGGAGTTCTTATGATTCTTAAAACGCGATATCGCATCTCATTTCTATGTTTCATGGTAAGATATAATATGATTTGCGAAGTGTTATGTATTCCTCGCCTACGCTTCAAATGAATGTAAATGCGACACTTCCTCGCTAGGAAATAGCGTTTGCAGATGTCTACGTATCGTAGCAATAGAGTTCTAATGCTTCATTTCTATGTTTCATGGTAAGATATAATATGATTTGCGAAGTGTTATGTATTCCTCGTCTACACTTCAAATGAATGTAAATGCGACACTTCCTTGCAAGGAAAGAGCGTTTGCAGATGTCTACCTATAGTAGCAATAGAATTCTTATGCTTCTTAAAACGCGATATCGCATCTCATTTCTATGCTTCATGGTAAGATATAATATGATTTGCGAAGTGTTATGTATTCCTCGTCCACACTTCAAATGAATGTAAATGCGACACTTCCTTGCAAGGAAATAGCGTTTGCAGATGTCTACGTATCGTAGGAAAGGAGTTCTTATGATTCTTAAAACGCGATATCGCATCTCATTTCTATGTTTCATGGTAAGATATAATATGACTTGCGAAGTGTTATGTATTCTTCGTATACACTTCAAATGAATGTAAATGCGACACTTCCTAGCAAGGAAATAGCGTTTGCAGATGTCTACGTATCGTAGCAATAGTGTTCTAATGCTTCTTAAAACGCGATATCGCATCTCATTTCCATGTTTCATGGTAAGATATAATATGATTTGCGAAGTGTTATGTACTCCTCGTCTACACTTCAAATGAATGTAAATGCGACACTTCCTTGAATGGAAATAGCATCTGCAGATGTCTACCTATCGTAGCAGTAGAGTTCTAATGCTTATTAAAACGCGATATCGCATTTCATTTCTATGTTTCATGGTAAGATATAATATGATTTGCGAAGTGTTATGTATTCCTCGTCTACACTTCAAATGAATGTAAATGCGACACTTCCTTGCAAGGAAATAGCGTTTGCAGATGTCTACCTATCGTAGCAGTAGAGTTCTAATGCTTATTAAAACGCGATATCGCATTTCATTTCTATGTTTCATGGTAAGCTATAATATGATTTGCGAAGTGTTATGTATTCCTCGTCTACACTACAAACGAATGTAAATGCGACACTTCCTTGCAAGGAAATAGCGTTTGCAGATGTCTACGTATCGTAGCAATGGAGTTCTTATGATTCTTAAAACGCGATATCGCATCTCAATTCTATGTTCCATGATGAGATATAATATTAATTGCGAAGTGTTATGCATTACTCGTCTACGATTCAAATGAATGTAAATGCGTCACTTCCTTGCAAGGAAATAGCGTTTGCAAATTTCCAGGTATCGCAGCAATAGAGTTCTAATGCTTCTTAAAACGCGATATCGCACCTCATTTCTATGTTTCATGGTAAGATATAATATGATTTGCGAAGTGTTATGTATTCCTCGTCTACACTTCAAATGAATGTAAATGCGACACTTCCTTGCAAAGAAATAGCGTTTGCAGATGTCTACGTATCGTAGCAATAGAGTTCTTATGATTCTTAAAACGCGATGTCGCATCTCATTTCTATGTTTCATGGTAAGATATAATATGATTTGCGAAGTGTTATGTACTCCTCGTCTACACTTCAAATGAATGTAAATGCGACACTTCCTTGAAAGGAAATAGCGTCTGCAGATGTCTAGGTATCGTGGCGATAGGGTTCTAATGCTTCTCAAAACACAATATCTTATCTCATTTCTATGTTTCATGGTAAGATATAATATGATTTGCGAAGTGTTATGTATTCCTCGTCTACACTTCAAATGAATGTAAATGCGACACTTCCTTGCAAAGAAATAGCGTTTGCAGATGTCTACGTATCGTAGCAATAGAGTTCTTATGATTCTTAACACGCGATGTCGCATCTCATTTCTATGTTTCATGGTAAGATATAATATGATTTGCGAAGTGTTATGTACTCCTCGTCTACACTTCAAATGAATGTAAATGCGACACTTCCTTGAAAGGAAATAGCGTCTGCAGATGTCTAGGTATCGTGGCGATAGGGTTCTAATGCTTCTCAAAACACAATATCTTATCTCATTTCTATGTTTCATGGTAAGATATAATATGATTTGCGAAGTGTTATGTATTCCTCGTCTACACTTCAAATGAATGTAAATGCGACACTTCCTTGAATGGAAATAGCATCTGCAGATGTCTACGTATCGTAGGAATAGATTTCTAATGCTTGTTAAAACGCGATACCGCATCTCATTTCTATGTTTCATGGTAAGATATAATATGATTTGCGAAGTGTCACGTATTCCTCGTCTACACTTCAAATTAATGTAAATGCGACACTTCCTAGCTAGGAAATAGCGTCTGCAGATGACTAGGTATCGTAGCAATAGAGTTCAAATGCTTCTTAAAACGAGATATAGCATCTCATGTTTATGTTTCATGATAAGATATAATATTCATTGCGAAGTGTTATGCATTCCGCCCCTACGATTCAAATGAATGTAAATGCGACACTTCCTTGCAAGGAAATAGCGTTTGCAGATGTCTACGTATCGTAGCAATAGAGTTCTTATGATTCTTAAAACGCGATATCGTATCTCATTTCTATGTTTCATGGTAAGATATAATATGATTTGCGAAGTGTTATGTATTCCTCGTCTACACTTCAAATGAATGTGAATGTGACACTTCTTCGCTAGGAAATAGCGTTTGCAGATGTCTAGGTATCGTAGCAATAGAGTCCAAATGCTTCTTAAAGCGAGATATTGCATCTCATATCTATGTTTCATGATAAGAAATAATATTCATTGCGAAGTGTTATGCATTCCTCGTATACGATACAAATGAATGTAAATGCGACACTTTCTTGCAAGGAAATAGCGTTTGCAGATGTCTACGTATCGTAGCAATAGAGTTCTAATGCTTCTTAAAACGCGATATCGCATCTCATTTCTATGTTTCATGGTAAGATATAATATTCATTGCGAAGTGTTATGCATTCCTCGTCTACGATTCAAATGAATGTAAATGCGACACTACCTTGCAAGGAAATAGCGTTTGCAGATGGCTACGTATCGTAGCAATAGAGACCTAATGCTTCATTTCTATGTTTCATGGTAAGATATGATATGATTTGCGTAGTGTTATGTATTCCTCGTCTACACTTCAAATGAATGTAAATGCGACACTTCCTAGCAAGGAAATATCGTTTGCAGATGTCTACGTATCTTAGCAATAGTGTTCTAATGCTCCTTAAAACGCGATATCGCATTTCATTTCCATGTTTCATGGTAAGAAATATTATGATTTGCGAAGTGTTATGTATTCCTCGTGTACACTTCACATGAATGTTAATGCTACACTTCCTTGCAAGGAAAGAGCGTTTGCAGATGTCTAAGTATCGTAGCAATAGAGTTCTTATGATTCTTAAAACGCGATATCGCATCCCATTTCCATGCTTCATGGTAAGATATAATATGATTTGCGAAGTGTTATGTATTCCTCGTCTACACTTCATATGAATGTTAATGCGACACTTACTTGCAAGGAAAGAGCGCTTGCAGATGGCTAAGTATCGTAGCAATAGAGTTCTTATGATTCTTAAAACGCGAAATCGCATCTCATTTCTATGTTTCATGGTAAGATATAATATGATTTGCGAAGTGTTATGTACTCCTCGTCTACACTTCAAATGAATGTAAATGCGACACTTCCTTGAAAGGAAGTAGCGTCTGCAGATGTCTAGATATCGTAGCGATAGAGTTCTAATGCTTCTTAAAAAGCGATATCGCATCTCATTTCTATGTTTCATGGTAAGATATAATATGATTTGCGAAGTGTGACGTATTCCTCGTCTACACTTCAAATGAATGTAAATGCGACACTTTCTTGCAAGGAAATAGCGTTTGCAGATGTCTACCTATCGTAGCAGTAGAGTTCTAATGCTTATTATAACGCGATATCGCATCTCAATTCTATGTTTCATGGTAAGATATAATATGATTTGCGAAGTGTTATGTATTCCTCGTCTACACTTCAAATGAATGTGAATGCGACTCTTCCTTGCAAGGAAATAGCGTTTGCAGAAGTCTACGTATCGTAGCAATAGATTTCTAATGCTTCTTAAAACGATATATTGCATCTCATATATATGTTTAATGATAAGATATAATATTCATTGCGAAGTTTTGTGCATTCCTCGTCTACACTTCAAATGAATGTAAATGCGACACTTCCTTGCAAGGAAATAGCGTTTGCAGATGTCTACGTATCGTAGCAATAGTGTTCTAATGCTACTTAAAACGCGATATCGCATCTCATTTCCATGTTTCATGGTAAGATATAATATGATTTGCGAAGTGTTATGTATTCCTCGTCTACACTTCATATGAATGTGAATGCGACACTTCCTTGCAAGGAAATAGCGTTTGCAGATGTCTACCTATCGTAGCAGTAGAGTTCTAATGCTTATTAAAACGCGATATCGCATCTCATTTCTATGTTTCATGGTAAGATATAATATGATTTGCGAAGTGTTATGTATTCCTCGTCTACACTTCAAATGAATGTAAATGCGACACTTCCTCGCTAGGAAATAGCGTTTGCAGATGTCTACGTGTCGTAGCAATAGAGATCTAATGCTTCATTTCTATGTTTCATGGTAAGATATAATATGATTTGCGAAGTGTTATGTATTCCACGTCTACACTTCAAATGAATGTAAATGCGACACTTCCTTGCAAGGTAATAGCGTTTGCAGATGTCTACCTATCGTAGCAGTAGAGTTCTAATGATTATTAGAATGCGATATCGCATCTCATTTCTATGTTTCATGGTAAGATATAATATGATTTGCGAAGTGTTATGTATTCTTCGTCTACACTTCAAATGAATGTAAATGCGACACTTCCTAGCAAGGAAATATCGTTTGCAGATGTCTACGTATCTTAGCAATAGTGTTCTAATGCTTCTTAAAACGCGATATCGCATCTCATTTCCATGTTTCATTGTAAGATATATTATGATTTGCGAAGTGTTATGTATTCCTCGTGTACACTTCATATGAATGTTAATGCGACACTTCCTTGCAAGGAAAGAGCGTTTGTAGATGTCTAAGTATCGTAGCAATAGAGTTCTTATGATTCTTAAAACGCGAAATCGCATCTCATTTCTATGTTTCATGGTAAGATATAATATGATTTGCGAAGTGTGTGTATTCCTCGTCTACACTTCATATGAATGTAAATGCGGCACTTCCTTGCAAAGAAATAGCGTTTGCAGATGTCTACGGATCGTAGCAATAGATTTCTAATGCTTCTTAAAACGCGATATCACATCTCATTTCTATGTTTCATGGTAAGATATAATATGATTTGCGAAGTGTTATATATTCCTCGTCTACACTTCAAATGAATGTAAATGCGACACATCCTTGCAAGGAAATAGCGTTTGCAGATGTCTACGTATCGTAGCAATAGAGTTCTTATGATTCTCAAAACGCGATATCGCATCTCACTTCTATGTTTCATGGTAAGATATAATATGATTTGCGAAGTGTTATGTATTCCTCGTCTACACTTCAAATGAATGTAAATGCGAAACTTCCTTGCAAGGAAAGAGCGTTTGCAGATGTCTAAGTATCGTAGCAATAGAGTTCTTATGATACTTAAAACGCGAAATCGCATCTCATTTCTATGTTTCATTGTAAGATATAATATGATTTTCGAAGTGTCATGTGTACCTCGTCTACACTTCAAATGAATGTAAATGCGACACTTCCTTGCTAGGAAATAGCGTCTGCAGATGTCTAGGTATCGTAGCAATAGAGTTCTAATGCTTATTAAAACGCTATATCGCATCTCATTTCTATGTTTCATGATAAGATATAATATGATTTGCGAAGTGTTATGTATTCCTCGTCTACACTTCAAATGAATGTAAATGCGACACTTCCTCGCTAGGAAATAGCGTTTGCAGATGTCTACGTGTCGTAGCAATAGAGATCTAATGCTTCATTTCTATGTTTCATGGTAAGATATAATATGATTTGCGTAGTGTTATGTATTCCTCGTCTACACTTCAAATGAATGTAAATGCGACACTTCCTTGCAAGGAAATAGCGTTTGCAGATGTCTACCTATCGTAGTAGTAGAGTTCTAATGATTATTAGAACGCGATATCGCATCTCATTTCTATGTTTCATGGTAAGATATAATATGATTTGCGAAGTGTTATGTATTCTTCGTCTACACTTCAAATGAATGTAAATGCGACACTTCCTAGCAAGGAAATATCGTTTGCAGATGTCTACGTATCTTAGCAATAGTGTTCTAATGCTTCTTAAAACGCGATATCGCATCTCATTTCCATGTTTCATGGTAAGATATATTATGATTTGCGAAGTGTTATGTATTCCTCGTGTACACTTCATATGAATGTTAATGCGACACTTCCTTGCAAGGAAAGAGCGTTTGCAGATGTCTAATTATCGTAGCAATAGAGTTCTTATGATTCTTAAAACGCGAAATCGCATCTCATTTCTATGTTTCATGGTAAGATATAATATGATTTGCGAAGTGTTATGTACTCCTCGTCTACACTTCAAATGAATGTAAATGCGACACTTCCTTGGAAGGAAGTAGCTTCTGCAGATGTCTAGGTATCGTAGCAATAGATTTCAAATGCTTCTTAAAACGATATATAGCATCTCATATCTATGTTTAATGATAAGATATAATATTCATTGCGAAGTGTTGTGCATTCCTCGTCTACACTTCAAGTGAATGTAAATGCGACACTTCCTTGCAAGGAAATAGCGTTTGCAGATGTCTACCTATCGTAGCAGTAGAGTTCTAATGCTTATTAAAACGCGATATCGCATCTCATTTCTATGTTTCATGGTAAGATATAATATGATTTGAGAAGTGTTATGTATTCCTCGTCTACACTTCAAATGAATGTAAATGCGACACTTCCTAGCAAGGAAATATCGTTTGCAGATGTCTACGTATCTTAGCAATAGTGTTCTAATGCTTCTTAAAACGCGATATCGCATCTCATTTCCATGTTTCATGGTAAGATATATTATGATTTGCGAAGTGTTATGTATTCCTCGTGTACACTTCATATGAATGTTAATGCGACACTTCCTGTCAAGGAAAGAGCGTTTGTAGATGTCTAAGTATCGTAGCAATAGAGTTCTTATGATTCTTAAAACGCGAAATCGCATCTCATTTCTATGTTTCATGGTAAGATATAATATGATTTGCGAAGTGTGTGTATTCCACGTCTACACTTCAAATGAATGTAAATGCGACACTTCCTTGCAAAGAAATAGCGTTTGCAGATGTCTACGTATCGTAGCAATAGATTTCAAATGCTTCTTAAAACGCGATATCGCATCTCATATCTATGTTTCATGGTAAGATATAATATGATTTGCGAAGTGTTATGTATTCCTCGTCTACACTTCATATGAATGTAAATGCGGCACTTCCTTGCAAAGAAATAGCGTTTGCAGATGTCTACGTATCGTAGCAATAGATTTCTAATGCCTCTTAAAACGCGATATCGCATCTCATTTCTATGTTTCATGGTAAGATATAATATGATTTGCGAAGTGTTATGTATTCTTCGTCTACACTTCAAAATGAATGTAAATGCGACACTTCCTAGCAAGGAAATATCGTTTGCAGATGTCTACGTATCTTAGCAATAGTGTTCTAATGCTTCTTAAAACGCGATATCGCATCTCATTTCCATGTTTCATGGTAAGATATATTATGATTTGCGAAGTGTTATGTATTCCTCGTGTACACTTCATATGAATGTTAATGCGACACTTCCTGTCAAGGAAAGAGCGTTTGTAGATGTCTAAGTATCGTAGCAATAGAGTTCTTATGATTCTTAAAACGCGAAATCGCATCTCATTTCTATGTTTCATGGTAAGATATAATATGATTTGCGAAGTGTGTGTATTCCACGTCTACACTTCAAATGAATGTAAATGCGACACTTCCTTGCAAAGAAATAGCGTTTGCAGATGTCTACGTATCGTAGCAATAGATTTCAAATGCTTCTTAAAACGCGATATCGCATCTCATATCTATGTTTCATGGTAAGATATAATATGATTTGCGAAGTGTTATGTATTCCTCGTCTACACTTCATATGAATGTAAATGCGGCACTTCCTTGCAAAGAAATAGCGTTTGCAGATGTCTACGTATCGTAGCAATAGATTTCTAATGCCTCTTAAAACGCGATATCGCATCTCATTTCTATGTTTCATGGTAAGATATAATATGATTTGCGAAGTGTTATGTATTCTTCGTCTACACTTCAAAATGAATGTAAATGCGACACTTCCTAGCAAGGAAATATCGTTTGCAGATGTCTACGTATCTTAGCAATAGTGTTCTAATGCTTCTTAAAACGCGATATCGCATCTCATTTCCATGTTTCATGGTAAGATATATTATGATTTGCGAAGTGTTATGTATTCCTCGTGTACACTTCATATGAATGTTAATGCGACACTTCCTTGCAAGGAAAGAGCGTTTGCAGATGTCTAAGTATCGTAGCAATAGAGTTCTTATGATTCTTAAAACGCGAAATCGCATCTCATTTCTATGTTTCATGGTAAGATATAATATGATTTGCGAAGTGTTATGTACTCCTCGTCTACACTTCAAATGAATGTAAATGCGACACTTCCTTGGAAGGAAGTAGCGTCTGCAGATGTCTAGGTATCGTAGCAATAGATTTCAAATGCTTCTTAAAACGATATATAGCATCTCATATCTATGTTTAATGATAAGATATAATATTCATTGCGAAGTGTTGTGCATTCCTCGTCTACACTTCAAGTGAATGTAAATGCGACACTTCCTTGCAAGGAAATAGCGTTTGCAGATGTCTACCTATCGTAGCAGTAGAGTTCTAATGCTTATTAAAACGCGAAATCGCATCTCATTTCTATGTTTCATGGTAAGATATAATATGATTTGCGAAGTGTGTGTATTCCACGTCTACACTTCAAATGAATGTAAATGCGACACTTCCTTGCAAAGAAATAGCGTTTGCAGATGTCTACGTATCGTAGCAATAGAGTTCTTATGATTCTCAAAACGCGATATCGCATCTCACTTCTATGTTTCATGGTAAGATATAATATGATTTGCGAAGTGTTATGTATTACTCGTCTACACTTCAAATGAATGTAAATGCGAAACTTCCTTGCAAGGAAAGAGCGTTTGCAGATGTCTATGTATCGTAGCAATAGAGTTCTTATGATTCTTAAAACGCGAAATCGCATCTCATTTCTATGTTTCATGGTAAGATATAATATGATTTGCGAAGTGTGTGTATTCCACGTCTACACTTCAAATGAATGTAAATGCGACACTTCCTTGCAAAGAAATAGCGTTTGCAGATGTCTACGTATCGTAGCAATAGAGTTCTTATGATTCTCAAAACGCGATATCGCATCTCACTTCTATGTTTCATGGTAAGATATAATATGATTTGCGAAGTGTTATGTATTACTCGTCTACACTTCAAATGAATGTAAATGCGAAACTTCCTTGCAAGGAAAGAGCGTTTGCAGATGTCTATGTATCGTAGCAATAGAGTTCTTATGATTCTTAAAACGCGATATCGCATCTCATTTCTATGTTTCATGGTAAGATATAATATGATTTGCGAAGTGTTATGTATTCCTCGTCTACACTTCAAATGAATGTAAATGCGACACTTCCTCGCTAGGAAATAGCGTTTGCAGATGTCTACGTGTCGTAGCAATAGAGATCTAATGCTTCATTTCTATGTTTCATGGTAAGATATAATATGATTTGCGTAGTGTTATGTATTCCTCGTCTACACTTCAAATGAATGTAAATGCGACACTTCTTTGCAAGGAAATAGCGTTTGCAGATGTCTACCTATCGTAGCAGTAGAGTTCTAATGATTATTAGAACGCGATATCGCATCTCATTTCTATGTTTCATGGTAAGATATAATATGATTTGCGAAGTGTTATGTATTCTTCGTCTACACTTCAAAATGAATGTAAATGCGACACTTCCTAGCAAGGAAATATCGTTTGCAGATGTCTACGTATCTTAGCAATAGTGTTCTAATGCTTCTTAAAACGCGATATCGCATCTCATTTCCATGTTTCATGGTAAGATATAATATGATTTGCGAAGTGTTATGTATTCCTCGTCTACACTTCATATGAATGTTAATGCGACACTTACTTGCAAGGAAAGAGCGCTTGCAGATGGCTAAGTATCGTAGCAATAGAGTTCTTATGATTCTTAAAACGCGAAATCGCATCTCATTTCTATGTTTCATGGTAAGATATAATATGATTTGCGAAGTGTTATGTACTCCTCGTCTACACTTCAAATGAATGTAAATGCGACACTTCCTTGAAAGGAAGTAGCGTCTGCAGATGTCTAGGTATCGTAGCGATAGAGTTCTAATGCTTCTTAAAAAGCGATATCGCATCTCATTTCTATGTTTCATGGTAAGATATAATATGATTTGCGAAGTGTGACGTATTCCTCGTCTACACTTCAAATGAATGTAAATGCGACACTTTCTTGCAAGGAAATAGCGTTTGCAGATGTCTACCTATCGTAGCAGTAGAGTTCTAATGCTTATTATAACGCGATATCGCATCTCAATTCTATGTTTCATGGTAAGATATAATATGATTTGCGAAGTGTTATGTATTCCTCGTCTACACTTCAAATGAATGTGAATGCGACTCTTCCTTGCAAGGAAATAGCGTTTGCAGAAGTCTACGTATCGTAGCAATAGATTTCTAATGCTTCTTAAAACGATATATTGCATCTCATATATATGTTTAATGATAAGATATAATATTCATTGCGAAGTTTTGTGCATTCCTCGTCTACACTTCAAATGAATGTAAATGCGACACTTCCTTGCAAGGAAATAGCGTTTGCAGATGTCTACGTATCGTAGCAATAGTGTTCTAATGCTACTTAAAACGCGATATCGCATCTCATTTCCATGTTTCATGGTAAGATATAATATGATTTGCGAAGTGTTATGTATTCCTCGTCTACACTTCATATGAATGTGAATGCGACACTTCCTTGCAAGGAAATAGCGTTTGCAGATGTCTACCTATCGTAGCAGTAGAGTTCTAATGCTTATTAAAACGCGATATCGCATCTCATTTCTATGTTTCATGGTAAGATATAATATGATTTGCGAAGTGTTATGTATTCCTCGTCTACACTTCAAATGAATGTAAATGCGACACTTCCTCGCTAGGAAATAGCGTTTGCAGATGTCTACGTGTCGTAGCAATAGAGATCTAATGCTTCATTTCTATGTTTCATGGTAAGATATAATATGATTTGCGAAGTGTTATGTATTCCACGTCTACACTTCAAATGAATGTAAATGCGACACTTCCTTGCAAGGTAATAGCGTTTGCAGATGTCTACCTATCGTAGCAGTAGAGTTCTAATGATTATTAGAATGCGATATCGCATCTCATTTCTATGTTTCCATGGTAAGATATAATATGATTTGCGAAGTGTTATGTATTCTTCGTCTACACTTCAAATGAATGTAAATGCGACACTTCCTAGCAAGGAAATATCGTTTGCAGATGTCTACGTATCTTAGCAATAGTGTTCTAATGCTTCTTAAAACGCGATATCGCATCTCATTTCCATGTTTCATTGTAAGATATATTATGATTTGCGAAGTGTTATGTATTCCTCGTGTACACTTCATATGAATGTTAATGCGACACTTCCTTGCAAGGAAAGAGCGTTTGTAGATGTCTAAGTATCGTAGCAATAGAGTTCTTATGATTCTTAAAACGCGAAATCGCATCTCATTTCTATGTTTCATGGTAAGATATAATATGATTTGCGAAGTGTGTGTATTCCTCGTCTACACTTCATATGAATGTAAATGCGGCACTTCCTTGCAAAGAAATAGCGTTTGCAGATGTCTACGGATCGTAGCAATAGATTTCTAATGCTTCTTAAAACGCGATATCACATCTCATTTCTATGTTTCATGGTAAGATATAATATGATTTGCGAAGTGTTATATATTCCTCGTCTACACTTCAAATGAATGTAAATGCGACACATCCTTGCAAGGAAATAGCGTTTGCAGATGTCTACGTATCGTAGCAATAGAGTTCTTATGATTCTCAAAACGCGATATCGCATCTCACTTCTATGTTTCATGGTAAGATATAATATGATTTGCGAAGTGTTATGTATTCCTCGTCTACACTTCAAATGAATGTAAATGCGAAACTTCCTTGCAAGGAAAGAGCGTTTGCAGATGTCTAAGTATCGTAGCAATAGAGTTCTTATGATACTTAAAACGCGAAATCGCATCTCATTTCTATGTTTCATTGTAAGATATAATATGATTTTCGAAGTGTCATGTGTACCTCGTCTACACTTCAAATGAATGTAAATGCGACACTTCCTTGCTAGGAAATAGCGTCTGCAGATGTCTAGGTATCGTAGCAATAGAGTTCTAATGCTTATTAAAACGCGATATCGCATCTCATTTCTATGTTTCATGATAAGATATAATATGATTTGCGAAGTGTTATGTATTCCTCGTCTACACTTCAAATGAATGTAAATGCGACACTTCCTCGCTAGGAAATAGCGTTTGCAGATGTCTACGTGTCGTAGCAATAGAGATCTAATGCTTCATTTCTATGTTTCATGGTAAGATATAATATGATTTGCGTAGTGTTGTGTATTCCTCGTCTACACTTCAAATGAATGTAAATGCGACACTTCCTTGCAAGGAAATAGCGTTTGCAGATGTCTACCTATCGTAGTAGTAGAGTTCTAATGATTATTAGAACGCGATATCGCATCTCATTTCTATGTTTCATGGTAAGATATAATATGATTTGCGAAGTGTTATGTATTCTTCGTCTACACTTCAAATGAATGTAAATGCGACACTTCCTAGCAAGGAAATATCGTTTGCAGATGTCTACGTATCTTAGCAATAGTGTTCTAATGCTTCTTAAAACGCGATATCGCATCTCATTTCCATGTTTCATGGTAAGATATATTATGATTTGCGAAGTGTTATGTATTCCTCGTGTACACTTCATATGAATGTTAATGCGACACTTCCTTGCAAGGAAAGAGCGTTTGCAGATGTCTAATTATCGTAGCAATAGAGTTCTTATGATTCTTAAAACGCGAAATCGCATCTCATTTCTATGTTTCATGGTAAGATATAATATGATTTGCGAAGTGTTATGTACTCCTCGTCTACACTTCAAATGAATGTAAATGCGACACTTCCTTGGAAGGAAGTAGCTTCTGCAGATGTCTAGGTATCGTAGCAATAGATTTCAAATGCTTCTTAAAACGATATATAGCATCTCATATCTATGTTTAATGATAAGATATAATATTCATTGCGAAGTGTTGTGCATTCCTCGTCTACACTTCAAGTGAATGTAAATGCGACACTTCCTTGCAAGGAAATAGCGTTTGCAGATGTCTACCTATCGTAGCAGTAGAGTTCTAATGCTTATTAAAACGCGATATCGCATCTCATTTCTATGTTTCATGGTAAGATATAATATGATTTGAGAAGTGTTATGTATTCCTCGTCTACACTTCAAATGAATGTAAATGCGACACTTCCTAGCAAGGAAATATCGTTTGCAGATGTCTACGTATCTTAGCAATAGTGTTCTAATGCTTCTTAAAACGCGATATCGCATCTCATTTCCATGTTTCATGGTAAGATATATTATGATTTGCGAAGTGTTATGTATTCCTCGTGTACACTTCATATGAATGTTAATGCGACACTTCCTGTCAAGGAAAGAGCGTTTGTAGATGTCTAAGTATCGTAGCAATAGAGTTCTTATGATTCTTAAAACGCGAAATCGCATCTCATTTCTATGTTTCATGGTAAGATATAATATGATTTGCGAAGTGTGTGTATTCCACGTCTACACTTCAAATGAATGTAAATGCGACACTTCCTTGCAAAGAAATAGCGTTTGCAGATGTCTACGTATCGTAGCAATAGATTTCAAATGCTTCTTAAAACGCGATATCGCATCTCATATCTATGTTTCATGGTAAGATATAATATGATTTGCGAAGTGTTATGTATTCCTCGTCTACACTTCATATGAATGTAAATGCGGCACTTCCTTGCAAAGAAATAGCGTTTGCAGATGTCTACGTATCGTAGCAATAGATTTCTAATGCCTCTTAAAACGCGATATCGCATCTCATTTCTATGTTTCATGGTAAGATATAATATGATTTGCGAAGTGTTATGTATTCTTCGTCTACACTTCAAAATGAATGTAAATGCGACACTTCCTAGCAAGGAAATATCGTTTGCAGATGTCTACGTATCTTAGCAATAGTGTTCTAATGCTTCTTAAAACGCGATATCGCATCTCATTTCCATGTTTCATGGTAAGATATATTATGATTTGCGAAGTGTTATGTATTCCTCGTGTACACTTCATATGAATGTTAATGCGACACTTCCTGTCAAGGAAAGAGCGTTTGTAGATGTCTAAGTATCGTAGCAATAGAGTTCTTATGATTCTTAAAACGCGAAATCGCATCTCATTTCTATGTTTCATGGTAAGATATAATATGATTTGCGAAGTGTGTGTATTCCACGTCTACACTTCAAATGAATGTAAATGCGACACTTCCTTGCAAAGAAATAGCGTTTGCAGATGTCTACGTATCGTAGCAATAGATTTCAAATGCTTCTTAAAACGCGATATCGCATCTCATATCTATGTTTCATGGTAAGATATAATATGATTTGCGAAGTGTTATGTATTCCTCGTCTACACTTCATATGAATGTAAATGCGGCACTTCCTTGCAAAGAAATAGCGTTTGCAGATGTCTACGTATCGTAGCAATAGATTTCTAATGCCTCTTAAAACGCGATATCGCATCTCATTTCTATGTTTCATGGTAAGATATAATATGATTTGCGAAGTGTTATGTATTCTTCGTCTACACTTCAAAATGAATGTAAATGCGACACTTCCTAGCAAGGAAATATCGTTTGCAGATGTCTACGTATCTTAGCAATAGTGTTCTAATGCTTCTTAAAACGCGATATCGCATCTCATTTCCATGTTTCATGGTAAGATATATTATGATTTGCGAAGTGTTATGTATTCCTCGTGTACACTTCATATGAATGTTAATGCGACACTTCCTTGCAAGGAAAGAGCGTTTGCAGATGTCTAAGTATCGTAGCAATAGAGTTCTTATGATTCTTAAAACGCGAAATCGCATCTCATTTCTATGTTTCATGGTAAGATATAATATGATTTGCGAAGTGTTATGTACTCCTCGTCTACACTTCAAATGAATGTAAATGCGACACTTCCTTGGAAGGAAGTAGCGTCTGCAGATGTCTAGGTATCGTAGCAATAGATTTCAAATGCTTCTTAAAACGATATATAGCATCTCATATCTATGTTTAATGATAAGATATAATATTCATTGCGAAGTGTTGTGCATTCCTCGTCTACACTTCAAGTGAATGTAAATGCGACACTTCCTTGCAAGGAAATAGCGTTTGCAGATGTCTACCTATCGTAGCAGTAGAGTTCTAATGCTTATTAAAACGCGAAATCGCATCTCATTTCTATGTTTCATGGTAAGATATAATATGATTTGCGAAGTGTGTGTATTCCACGTCTACACTTCAAATGAATGTAAATGCGACACTTCCTTGCAAAGAAATAGCGTTTGCAGATGTCTACGTATCGTAGCAATAGAGTTCTTATGATTCTCAAAACGCGATATCGCATCTCACTTCTATGTTTCATGGTAAGATATAATATGATTTGCGAAGTGTTATGTATTACTCGTCTACACTTCAAATGAATGTAAATGCGAAACTTCCTTGCAAGGAAAGAGCGTTTGCAGATGTCTATGTATCGTAGCAATAGAGTTCTTATGATTCTTAAAACGCGAAATCGCATCTCATTTCTATGTTTCATGGTAAGATATAATATGATTTGCGAAGTGTGTGTATTCCACGTCTACACTTCAAATGAATGTAAATGCGACACTTCCTTGCAAAGAAATAGCGTTTGCAGATGTCTACGTATCGTAGCAATAGAGTTCTTATGATTCTCAAAACGCGATATCGCATCTCACTTCTATGTTTCATGGTAAGATATAATATGATTTGCGAAGTGTTATGTATTACTCGTCTACACTTCAAATGAATGTAAATGCGAAACTTCCTTGCAAGGAAAGAGCGTTTGCAGATGTCTATGTATCGTAGCAATAGAGTTCTTATGATTCTTAAAACGCGATATCGCATCTCATTTCTATGTTTCATGGTAAGATATAATATGATTTGCGAAGTGTTATGTATTCCTCGTCTACACTTCAAATGAATGTAAATGCGACACTTCCTCGCTAGGAAATAGCGTTTGCAGATGTCTACGTGTCGTAGCAATAGAGATCTAATGCTTCATTTCTATGTTTCATGGTAAGATATAATATGATTTGCGTAGTGTTATGTATTCCTCGTCTACACTTCAAATGAATGTAAATGCGACACTTCTTTGCAAGGAAATAGCGTTTGCAGATGTCTACCTATCGTAGCAGTAGAGTTCTAATGATTATTAGAACGCGATATCGCATCTCATTTCTATGTTTCATGGTAAGATATAATATGATTTGCGAAGTGTTATGTATTCTTCGTCTACACTTCAAAATGAATGTAAATGCGACACTTCCTAGCAAGGAAATATCGTTTGCAGATGTCTACGTATCTTAGCAATAGTGTTCTAATGCTTCTTAAAACGCGATATCGCATCTCATTTCCATGTTTCATGGTAAGATATATTATGATTTGCGAAGTGTTATGTATTCCTCGTGTACACTTCATATGAATGTTAATGCGACACTTCCTTGCAAGGAAAGAGCGTTTGCAGATGTCTAAGTATCGTAGCAATAGAGTTCTTATGATTCTTAAAACGCGAAATCGCATCTCATTTCTATGTTTCATGGTAAGATATAATATGATTTGCGAAGTGTTATGTACTCCTCGTCTACACTTCAAATGAATGTAAATGCGACACTTCCTTGGAAGGAAGTAGCGTCTGCAGATGTCTAGGTATCGTAGCAATAGATTTCAAATGCTTCTTAAAACGATATATAGCATCTCATATCTATGTTTAATGTTAAGATATAATATTCATTGCGAAGTGTTGTGCATTCCTCGTCTACACTTCAAGTGAATGTAAATGCGACACTTCCTTGCAAGGAAATAGCGTTTGCAGATGTCTACCTATCGTAGCAGTAGAGTTCTAATGCTTATTAAAACGCGATATCGCATCTCATTTCTATGTTTCATGGTAAGATATAATATGATTTGAGAAGTGTTATGTATTCCTCGTCTACACTTCAAATGAATGTAAATGCGACACTTCCTAGCAAGGAAATATCGTTTGCAGATGTCTACGTATCTTAGCAATAGTGTTCTAGTGCTTCTTAAAACGCGATATCGCATCTCATTTCCATGTTTCATGGTAAGATATATTATGATTTGCGAAGTGTTATGTATTCCTCGTGTACACTTCATATGAATGTTAATGCGACACTTCCTGTCAAGGAAAGAGCGTTTGTAGATGTCTAAGTATCGTAGCAATAGAGTTCTTATGATTCTTAAAACGCGAAATCGCATCTCATTTCTATGTTTCATGGTAAGATATAATATGATTTGCGAAGTGTGTGTATTCCACGTCTACACTTCAAATGAATGTAAATGCGACACTTCCTTGCAAAGAAATAGCGTTTGCAGATGTCTACGTATCGTAGCAATAGATTTCAAATGCTTCTTAAAACGCGATATCGCATCTCATATCTATGTTTCATGGTAAGATATAATATGATTTGCGAAGTGTTATGTATTCCTTGTCTACACTTCATATGAATGTAAATGCGGCACTTCCTTGCAAAGAAATAGCGTTTGCAGATGTCTACGTATCGTAGCAATAGATTTCTAATGCCTCTTAAAACGCGATATCGCATCTCATTTCTATGTTTCATGGTAAGATATAATATGATTTGCGAAGTGTTATATATTCTTCGTCTACACTTCAAATGAATGTAAATGCGACACATCCTTGCAAGGAAATAGCGTTTGCAGATGTCTACGTATCGTAGCAATAGAGTTCTTATGATTCTCAAAACGCGATATCGCATCTCACTTCTATGTTTCATGGTAAGATATAATATGATTTGCGAAGTGTTATGTATTACTCGTCTACACTTCAAATGAATGTAAATGCGAAACTTCCTTGCAAGGAAAGAGCGTTTGCAGATGTCTATGTATCGTAGCAATAGAGTTCTTATGATTCTTAAAACGCGAAATCGCATCTCATTTCTATGTTTCATTGTAAGATATAATATGATTTTCGAAGTGTCATGTATACCTCGTCTACACTTCAAATGAATGTAAATGCGACACTTCCTTGCTAGGAAATAGCGTCTGCAGATGTCTAGGTATCGTAGCAATAGAGTTCTAATGCTTATTAAAACGCGATATCGCATCTCATTTCTATGTTTCATGGTAAGATATAATATGATTTGCGAAGTGTTATGTATTCCTCGTCTACACTTCAAATGAATGTAAATGCGACACTTCCTCGCTAGGAAATAGCGTTTGCAGATGTCTACGTGTCGTAGCAATAGAGATCTAATGCTTCATTTCTATGTTTCATGGTAAGATATAATATGATTTGCGTAGTGTTATGTATTCCTCGTCTACACTTCAAATGAATGTAAATGCGACACTTCTTTGCAAGGAAATAGCGTTTGCAGATGTCTACCTATCGTAGCAGTAGAGTTCTAATGATTATTAGAACGCGATATCGCATCTCATTTCTATGTTTCATGGTAAGATATAATATGATTTGCGAAGTGTTATGTATTCTTCGTCTACACTTCAAAATGAATGTAAATGCGACACTTCCTAGCAAGGAAATATCGTTTGCAGATGTCTACGTATCTTAGCAATAGTGTTCTAATGCTTCTTAAAACGCGATATCGCATCTCATTTCCATGTTTCATGGTAAGATATATTATGATTTGCGAAGTGTTATGTATTCCTCGTGTACACTTCATATGAATGTTAATGCGACACTTCCTTGCAAGGAAAGAGTGTTTGCAGATGTCTAAGTATCGTAGCAATAGAGTTCTTATGATTCTTAAAACGCGAAATCGCATCCCATTTCTATGTTTCATGGTAAGATATAATATGATTTGCGAAGTGTTATGTACTCCTCGTCTACACTTCAAATGAATGTAAATGCGACACTTCCTTGGAAGGAAGTAGCGTCTGCAGATGTCTAGGTATCGTAGCAATAGATTTCAAATGCTTCTTAAAACGATATATTGCATCTCATATCTATGCTTAATGATAAGATACAATATTCATTGCGAAGTGTTGTGCATTCCTCGTCTACACTTCAAATGAATGTAAATGCGACACTTCCTTGCAAGGAAATAGCGTTTGCAGATATCTACGTATCTTCGCAATAGATTTCTAATGCTTCTTAAAACGCGATATCGCATCTCATTTCTATGTTTCATGGTAAGATATAATATGATTTGCGAAGTGTTATATATTCCTCGTTTACACTTCAAATGAATGTAAATGCGACCCTTCCTTGCTAGGAAATAGCGTTTGCAGATTTCTGCGTATCGTAGCTATAGAGTTCTTATGATTCTTAAAACGCGACATCGCATCTCATTTCTATGTTTCATGGTAAGATATAATATGATTTGCGAAGTGTTATGTATTCTTCGTCTACACTTCAAATGAATGTAAATGCGACACTTCCTAGCAAGGAAATAGCGTTTGCAGATGTCTACGTATCGTAGCAATAGTGTTCTAATGCTACTTAAAACGCGATATCGCATCTCATTTCCATGTTTCATGGTAAGATATAATATGATTTGCGAAGTGTTATGTATTCCTCGTCTACACTTCATATGAATGTAAATGCGACACATCCTTGCAAGGAAATAGCGTTTGCAGATGTCTACCTATCGTAGCAGTAGAGTTCTCATGCTTATTAAAACGCGATATCGCATCTCATTTCTATGTTTCATGGTAAGATATAATATGATTTGCGAAGTGTTATGTATTCTTCGTCTACACTTCAAATGAATGTAAATGCGACACATCCTTGCAAGGAAATAGCGTTTGCAGATCTCTACGTATCGTAGCAATAGAGTTCTTATGATTCTCAAAACGCGATATCGCATCTCACTTCTATGTTTCATGGTAAGATATAATATGATTTGCGAAGTGTTATGTATTCCTCGTCTACACTTCAAATGAATGTAAATGCGAAACTTCCTTGCAAGGAAAGAGCGTTTGCAGATGTCTAAGTATCGTAGCAATAGAGTTCTTATGATTCTTAAAACGCTAAATCGCATCTCATTTCTATGTTTCATGGTAAGGTATAATATGATTTGCGAAGTGTTATGTATTCCTCGTCTACACTTCAAATGAATGTAAATGCGACACTTCCTTGCAAGGAAATAGCGTTTGCAGATGTCTACCTATAGTAGCAATAGAGTTCTAATGCTTCTTAAAACGCGATATCGCATCTCATATCTATGCTTCATGGTAAGATATAATATGATTTGCGAAGTGTTATGTATTCCTCGTCTACACTTCAAATGAATGTAAATGCGACACTTCCTTGCAAGGAAATAGCGTTTGCAGATGTCTACCTATAGTAGCAATAGGGTTCTAATGCTTCTTAAAACGCGATATAGCATCTCATTTCTATGTTTCATGGTAAGATATAATATAATTTGCGAAGTATTATGTATTCCTCGTCTACACTTCAAATGAATGTGAATGCGACACTTCCTCGCTAGGAAATAGCGTTTGCAGATGTCTACGTATCGTAGCAATAGAGTTCTTATGATTCTCAAAACGCGATTTCGCATCTCACTTCTATGTTTCATGGTAAGATATAATATGATTTGCGAAGTGTTATGTATTCCTCGTCTACACTTCAAATGAATGTAAATGCGACACTTAATTGCAAGGAAATAGCGTTTGCAGATGTCTACGTATCGTAGCAATAGAGTTCTTATGATCCTTAAACGCGATATAGCATCTCATTTCTATGTTTCATGGTAAGATATAATATAATTTGCGAAGTATTATGTATTCCTCGTCTACACTTCAAATGAATGTAAATGCGACATTTCCTTGCTAGGAAATAGCGTTTGCAGATGTCAACCTATCGTAGCAGTAGAGTTCTAATGCTTATTAAAACGCGATATCGCATCTCATTTCTATGTTTCATGGTAAGATATAATATGATTTGCGAAGTGTTATGTATTCTTCGTCTACACTTCAAATGAATGTAAATGCGACACATCCTTGCAAGGAAATAGCGTTTGCAGATCTCTACGTATCGTAGCAATAGAGTTCTTATGATTCTCAAAACGCGATATCGCATCTCACTTCTATGTTTCATGGTAAGATATAATATGATTTGCGAAGTGTTATGTATTCCTCGTCTACACTTCAAATGAATGTAAATGCGAAACTTCCTTGCAAGGAAAGAGCGTTTGCAGATGTCTAAGTATCGTAACAATAGAGTTCTTATGATTCTTAAAACGCTAAATCGCATCTCATTTCTATGTTTCATGGTAAGGTATAATATGATTTGCGAAGTGTTATGTATTCCTCGTCTACACTTCAAATGAATGTAAATGCGACACTTCCTTGCCAGGAAATAGCGTTTGCAGATGTCAACCTATCGTAGCAGTAGAGTTCTAATGCTTATTAAAACGCGATATCGCATCTCATTTCTATGTTTCATGGTAAGATATAATATGATTTGCGAAGTGTTATGTATTCCTCGTGTACACTTCATATGAATGTTAATGCGACACTTCCTTGCAAGGAAGGAGCGTTTGCAGATGTCTAAGTATCGTAGCAATAGAGTTCTTATGATTCTTAAAACGCGAAATCGCATCTCATTTCTATGTTTCATGGTAAGATATAATATGATTTGCGAAGTGTTATGTACTCCTCGTCTACACTTCAAATGAATGTAAATGCGACCCTTCCTTGAAAGGAAGTAGCGTCTGCAGATGTCTAGGTATCGTAGCGATAGAGTTCTAATGCTTCTTAAAACACGATATCGCATATCATTTCTATGTTTCATGGTAAGATATAATATGATTTGCGAAGTGTGATGTATTCCTCGTCTACACTTCAAATGAATGTAAATGCGACACTTCCTTGCAAGGAAATAGCGTTTGCAGATGTCTACCTGTCGTAGCAGTAGAGTTCTAATGCTTATTAAAACGCGATATCGCATCTCATATCTATGTTTCAAGGTAAGATATAATATGATTTGCGAAGTGTTATGTATTCCTCGTCTACACTTCAAATGAATGTAAATGCGACACATCCTTGCAAGGAAATAGCGTTTGCAGATGTCTACATATCGTAGCAATAGAGTTCTTATGATTCTCAAAACGCGATATCGCATCTCACTTCTATGTTTCATGGTAATATATAATATGATTTGCGAAGTGTGTGTATTCCACGTCTACACTTCAAATGAATGTAATTGCGACACTTCCTTGCAAAGAAATAGCGTTTGCAGATGTCTACGTATCGTAGCAATAGAGTTCTTATGATTCTTAGAACGCGATATAGCATCTCATTTCTATGTTTCATGGTAAGATATAATATGATTTGCGAAGTGTTATGTATTCCTCGTCTACACTTCAAATGAATGTGAATGCGACACTTCCTCGCTAGGAAATAGCGTTTGCAGATGTCTACGTATCGTAGCAATAGATTTCTAATGCTTCTTAAAACGCGATATCGCATCTCATTTCTGTTTCATGGTAAGATATAATATGATTTGCGAAGTGTTATATATTCCTCATCTACACTTCAAATGAATGTAAATGCGACACATCCTTGCAAGGAAATAGCGTTTGCAGATGTCTACATATCGTAGCAATAGAGTTCTTATGATTCTCAAAACGCGATATCGCATCTCACTTCTATGTTTCATGGTAATATATAATATGATTTGCGAAGTGTGTGTATTCCACGTCTACACTTCAAATGAATGTAAATGCGACACTTCCTTGCAAAGAAATAGCGTTTGCAGATGTCTACGTATCGTAGCAATAGAGTTCTAATGCTTCTTAAAACGCGATATCGCATCTCATTCCTATGTTTCATGGTAAGATATAATATGATTTGCGAAGTGTTATGTATTCCTCGTTTACATTTCAAATGAATGTAAATGCGACACTTCCTTGCAAGGAAATAGCGTTTGCAGATTTCTGCGTATTGTAGCAATAGAGTTCTTATGATTCTTAAAACGCGATATCGCATCTCACTTCTATGTTTCATGGTAAGATATAATATGATTTGCGAAGTGTTATGTATTCCTCGTCTACACTTCAAATGAATGTAAATGCGACACTTCCTAGCAAGGAAATAGCGTTTGCAGAAGTCTACCTATCGTAGCAATAGGGTTCTAATGCTTCTTAAAACGCGATATCGCACCTCAATTCTATGTTTCATGGTAAGATATAATATGATTTGCGAAGTGTTATGTATTCCTCGTCTACACTTCAAATGAATGTAAATGTGACACTTCCTTGCAAAGAAATAGTGTTTGCAGATGTCTACGTATCGTTGCAATAGATATCTAATGCTTCTTAAAACGCGATATCGCATCTCATTTCTATGGTTTATGGTAGGATATAATATGATTTGCGAAGTGTTATGTATTCCTCGTCTACACATCAAATGAATGTAAATGCGACATTTCCTTGCTAGGAAATAGCGTTTGCAGATGTCTACCTATCCTAGCAATAGAGTTCTTATGATTCTTAAATCGCGATATCGCAACTCATTTCTATGTTTCATGGTAAGATATAATATGATTTGCGAAGTGTTATGTATTCCTAGTCTACACTTCAAATGAATGTAAATGCGACACTTCCTTGCTAGGAAATAGCGTCTGCAGATGCCTAGGTATCGTAGCGATAGTGTTCTAATGCTTCTTAAAACGCGATATCGCATCTCATTTCTATGTTTCATGGTAAGATATAATATGATTTGCGAAGTGTTATGTATTCCTCGTCTACACTTCAAATGAATGTAAATGCGACACTTCCTAGCAAGGAAGTAGCGTTTGCAGATGTCTACCTATCGTAGCAATAGGGTTCTAATGCTTCTTAAAACGCGATATCGCACCTCATTTCTATGTTTCATGGTAAGATATAATATGATTTGCGAAGTGTTATGTATTCCTCGTCTACACTTCATATGAATGTAAATGCGACACTTCCTTGGTAGGAAATAGCGTTCGCAGATGTCTACGTATCGTAGCAATAGTGTTCTTATGATTCTTACAACGCGATATCGTATCTCATTTCTATGTTTCATGGTAAGATATAATATGATTTGCGAAGTGTTATGTATTCCTCGTCTACACTTCAAATGAATGTAAATGCGACACTTCCTTGCTAGGAAATAGCGTCTGCAGATGTCTAGGTATAGTAGCGATAGAGTTCTATTGCTTCTTAAAACGCGATATCGCACCTCATTTCTATGTTTCTTGGTAAGATATAATATGATTTGCGAAGTGTTATGTATTCCTCGTCTACACTTCAAATGAATGTAAATGCGACACTTCCTTGCAAAGAAATAGCGTTTGCAGATGTTTACGTATCGTAGCAATAGAGTTATAATGCTTCTTAAAACGCGATATCGCATCTCATTTCCATGTTTCATGGTAGGATATAATATGATTTGCGAAGTGTTATGTATTCCTCGTCTACACTTCAAATGAATGTAAATGCGACATTTCCTTGCTAGGAAATAGCGTTTGCAGATGTCTACCTATCGTAGCAATAGGGTTCTAATGCTTCTTAAAACGCGATATCGCACCTCATTTCTATGCTTCATGGTAAGATATAATATGATTTGCGAAGTGTTATGTATTCCTCGTCTACACTTCAAATGAATGTAAATGCGACACTTCCTTGCTAGGAAATAGCGTCTGCAGATTTCTGCGTATCGTAGCTATAGATTTCTTATGATTCTTAAAACGCGATATCGCATCTCATTTCTATGTTTCATGGTAAGATATAATATGATTTGCGAAGTGTTATGTATTTTTCGTCTACACTTCAAATAAATGTAAATGCAACACTTCCTAGCAAGGAAATAGCGTTTGAAGATGTCTACGTATCGTAGCAATAGATTTCTAATGCTTTTTAAAACGCGATATCGCATCTCATTTCTATGTTTCATGGTAAGATATAATATGATTTGCGAAGTGCTATGTATTCCTCGTCTGCACTTCAAATGAATGTAAATGCGACACTTCCTTGCAAGGAAATAGCGTTTGCAGATGTCTACGTATCGTAGCAAAGGAGTTCTTATGATTCTTAAAACGCGATATCGATCTCAATTCTATGTTTCATGATAAGATATAATATGATTTGCGAAGTCTTATGTATTCCTCGACTACACTTCACATGAATGTAAATGCGACACTTCCTTGCAAGGAAATAGCGTTTGCAGATGTCCACGTATCGTAGCAATAGGCTTCTAATGCTTCTTAAAACGCGATATCGCATCTCATTCCTATGTTTCATGGTAAGATATAATATGATTTGCGGAGTGTTATGTATTCCTCGTTTACATTTCAAATGAATGTAAATGCAACACTTCCTTGCAAGGAAATAGCGTTTGCAGATTTCTGCGTATTGTAGCAATAGAGTTCTTATGATTCTTAGAACGCGATATAGCATCTCATTTCTATGTTTCATGGTAAGATATAATATGATTTGCGAAGTGTTATGTATTCCTCGTCTACACTTCAAATGAATGTGAATGCGACACTTCCTCGCTAGGAAAAAGCGTTTGCAGATGTCTACGTATCGTAGCAATAGATTTCTAATGCTTCTTAAAACGCGATATCGCATCTCATTTCTGTTTCATGGTAAGATATAATATGATTTGCGAAGTGTTATATATTCCTCATCTACACTTCAAATGAATGTAAATGCGACACATCCTTGCAAGGAAATAGCGTTTGCAGATGTCTACATATCGTAGCAATAGAGTTCTTATGATTCTCAAAACGCGATATCGATCTCAATTCTATGTTTCATGGTAAGATATAATATGATTTGCGAAGTGTTATGTATTCCTCGTCTACACTTCAAATGAATGTAAATGCGACACTTCCTTGCAAGGAAATAGCGTTTGCAGATGTCTACCTATCGTAGCAATAGGGTTCTAATGCTTCTTAAAACGCGATATCGCACCTCATTTCTATGTTTCATGGTAAGATATAATATGATTTGCGAAGTGTTATGTATTCCTCGTCTACACTTCATTTGAATGTAAATGCGACACTTCCTTGGTAGGAAATAGCGTTTGCAGATATCTACGTATCGTAGCAATATTGTTCTTATGATTCTTACAACGCGATATCGTATCTCATTTCTATGTTTCATGGTAAGATATAATATGATTTGCGAAGTGTTATGTATTCCTCGTCTACACTTCAAATGAATGTAAGTGCGACACTTCCTTGCTAGGAAATAGCGTCTGCAGATGTCTAGGTATCGTAGCGATAGAGTTCTAACGCTTCTTAAAACGCGATATCGCACCTCATTTCCATGTTTCTTGGTAAGATATAATATGATTTGCGAAGTGTTATGTATTCCTCGTCTACACTTCAAATGAATGTAAATGCGACATTTCCTTGCTAGGAAATAGCGTTTGCAGATGTCTACCTATCGTAGCAATAGGGTTCTAACGCTTCTTAAAACGCGATATCGCATCTCATTTCTATGTTTCATGGTAAGATATAATATGATTTGCGAAGTGTTATGTATTCCTCGTCTACACTTCAGATGAATGAAAATGCGACACTTCCTTGGTAGGAAATAGCGTTTGCAGATATCTACGTATCGTAGCAATAGTGTTCTTATGATTCTTACAACGCGATATCGTATCTCATTTCTATGTTTCATGGTAAGATATAATATGATTTGCGAAGTGTTATGTATTCCTCGTCTACACTTCAAATGAATGTAAATGCGACACTTCCTTGCTAGGAAATAGCGTCTGCAGATGTCTAGGTATCGTAGCGATAGAGTTCTAATGCTTCTTAAAACGCGATATCGCACCTCATTTCCATGTTTCTTGGTAAGATATAATATGATTTGCGAAGTGTTATGTATTCCTCGTCTACACTTCAAATGAATGTAAATGCGACATTTCCTTGCTAGGAAATAGCGTTTGCAGATGTCTACCTATCGTAGCAATATGGTTCTAATGCTTCTTAAAACGCGATATCGCATCTCATTTCTATGTTTCATGGTAAGATATAATATGATTTGCGAAGTGTTATGTATTCCTCGTCTACACTTCATATGAATGTAAATGCGACACTTCCTTGCAAGGAAATAGCGTCTGCAGATGTCTAGGCATCGTAGCGATAGAGTTCTAATGCTTCTTAAAACGCGATATCGCACCTCATTTCTATGTTTCATGATAAGATATAATATTCGTTGCGAAGTGTTATGCATTCCTCGTCTACGATTCAAATGAATGTAAATGCGATACTTCCTTGCAAGGAAATAGCGTTTGCAGATGTCTACGTATCGTAGCAATAGAGTTCTAATGCTTCTTAAAACGCGATATCGCATCTCATTTCCATGTTTCATGGTAAGATATAATATTCATTGCGAAGTGTTATGCATTCCTCGTCTGCGATTCAAATGAATGTAAATGCGACACTTCCTTGCAAGGAAATAGTGTTTGCAGATGTCTAAGTATCGTAGCAATAGAGTTTTTGTGATTCTTAGAACGCGATATCGCATCTCATTTCTATGGTTTATGGTAGGATATAATATGATTTGCGAAGTGTTATGTATTCCTCGTCTACACATCAAATGAATGTAAATGCGACATTTCCTTGCTAGGAAATAGCGTCTGCAGATGTCTACCTATCGTAGCAATAGAGTTCTTATGATTCTTAAATCGCGATATCGCAACTCATTTCTATGTTTCATGGTAAGATATAATATGATTTGCGAAGTGTTATGTATTCCTAGTCTACACTTCAAATGAATGTAAATGCGACACTTCCTTGCTAGGAAATAGCGTCTGCAGATGCCTAGGTATCGTAGCGATAGTGTTCTAATGCTCCTTAAAACGCGATATCGCATCTCATTTCTATGTTTCATGGTAAGATATAATATGATTTGCGAAGTGTTATGTATTCCTCGTCTACACTTCAAATGAATGTAAAGGCGACACTTCCTTGCTAGGAAATAGCGTCTGCAGATGTCTAGGTATAGTAGCGATAGAGTTCTATTGCTTCTTAAAACGCGATATCGCACCTCATTTCTATGTTTCTTGGTAAGATATAATATGATTTGCGAAGTGTTATGTATTCCTTGTCTACACTTCAAATGAATGTAAATGCGTCACTTCCTTGCAAAGAAATAGCGTTTGCAGATGTTTACGTATCGTAGCAACAGAGTTATAATGCTTCTTAAAACGCGATATCGCATCTCATTTCCATGTTTCATGGTAGGATATAATATGATTTGCGAAGTGTTATGTATTCCTCGTCTACACTTCAAATGAATGTAAATGCGACATTTCCTTGCTAGGAAATAGCGTTTGCAGATGTCTACCTATCGTAGCAATAGGGTTCTAATGCTTCTTAAAACGCGATATCGCATCTCATTCCTATGTTTCATGGTAAGATATAATATGATTTGCGAAGTGTTATGTATTTTTCGTCTACACTTCAAATGAATGTAAATGCAACACTTCCTAGCAAGGAAATAGCGTTTGAAGATGTCTACGTATCGTAGCAATAGATTTCTAATGCTTTTAAAAACGCGATATCGCATCTCATTTCTATGTTTCATGGTAAGATATAATATGATTTGCGAAGTGCTATGTATTCCTCGTCTACACTTCAAATGAATGTAAATGCGACACTTCCTTGCAAGGAAATAGCGTTTGCAGATGTCTACGTATCGTAGCAAAGGAGTTCTTATGATTCTTAAAACGCGACATCGATCTCAATTCTATGTTTCATGATAAGATATAATATGATTTGCGAAGTCTTATGTATTCCTCGACTACACTTCACATGAATGTAAATGCGACACTTCCTTGCAAGGAAATAGCGTTTGCAGATGTCCACGTATCGTAGCAATAGACTTCTAATGCTTCTTAAAACGCGATATCGCATCTCATTCCTATGTTTCATGGTAAGATATAATATGATTTGCGAAGTGTTATGTATTCCTCGTTTACATTTCAAATGAATGTAAATGCGACACTTCCTTGCAAGGAAATAGCGTTTGCAGATTTCTGCGTATTGTAGCAATAGAGTTCTTATGATTCTTAAAACGCGATATCGCATCTCATTTCTATGTTTCATGGTAAGATATAATATGATTTGCGAAGTGTTATGTATTCCTCGTCTACACTTCAAATGAATGTAAATGCGACACTTCCTAGCAAGGAAATAGCGTTTGCAGAAGTCTACCTATCGTAGCAATAGGGTTCTAATGCTTCTTAAAACGCGATATCGCACCTCATTTCTATGTTTCATGGTAAGATATAATATGATTTGCGAAGTGTTATGTATTCCTCGTCTACACTTCAAATGAATGTAAATGTGACACTTCCTTGCAAAGAAATAGTGTTTGCAGATGTCTACGTATCGTAGCAATAGATATCTAATGCTTCTTAAAACGCGATATCGCATCTCATTTCTATGGTTTATGGTAGGATATAATATGATTTGCGAAGTGTTATGTATTCCTCGTCTACACATCAAATGAATGTAAATGCGACATTTCCTTGCTAGGAAATAGCGTTTGCAGATGTCTACCTATCGTAGCAATAGAGTTCTTATGATTCTTAAATCGCGATATCGCAACTCATTTCTATGTTTCATGGTAAGATATAATATGATTTGCGAAGTGTTATGTATTCCTAGTCTACACTTCAAATGAATGTAAATGCGACACTTCCTTGCTAGGAAATAGCGTCTGCAGATGCCTAGGTATCGTAGCGATAGTGTTCTAATGCTTCTTAAAACGCGATATCGCATCTCATTTCTATGTTTCATGGTAAGATATAATATGATTTGCGAAGTGTTATGTATTCCTCGTCTACACTTCAAATGAATGTAAATGCGACACTTCCTAGCAAGGAAATAGCGTTTGCAGAAGTCTACCTATCGTAGCTATAGGGTTCTAATGCTTCATAAAACGCGATATCGCACCTCATTTCTATGTTTCATGGTAAGATATAATATGATTTGCGAAGTGTTATGTATTCCTCGTCTACACTTCAAATGAATGTAAATGCGACACTTCCTTGCAAAGAAATAGTGTTTGCAGATGTCTACGTATCGTAGCAATAGATATCTAATGCTTCTTAAAACGCGATATCGCATCTCATTTCTATGGTTTATGGTAGGATATAATATGATTTGCGAAGTGTTATGTATTCCTCGTCTACACATCAAATGAATGTAAATGCGACATTTCCTTGCTAGGAAATAGCGTTTGCAGATGTCTACCTATCGTAGCAATAGAGTTCTTATGATTCTTAAATCGCGATATCGCAACTCATTTCTATGTTTCATGGTAAGATATAATATGATTTGCGAAGTGTTATGTATTCCTAGTCTACACTTCAAATGAATGTAAATGCGACACTTCCTTGCTAGGAAATAGCGTCTGCAGATGCCTAGGTATCGTAGCGATAGTGTTCTAATGCTTCTTAAAACGCGATATCGCATCTCATTTCTATGTTTCATGGTAAGATATAATATGATTTGCGAAGTGTTATGTATTCCTCGTCTACACTTCAAATGAATGTAAATGCGACACTTCCTAGCAAGGAATTAGCGTTTGCAGATGTCTACCTATCGTAGCAATATGGTTCTAATGCTTCTTAAAACGCGATATCGCACCTCATTTCTATGTTTCATGGTAAGATATAATATGATTTGCGAAGTGTTATGTATTCCTCGTCTACACTTCATATGAATGTAAATGCGACACTTCCTTGCAAGGAAATAGCGTCTGCAGATGACTACGTATCGTAGCAATGGAGTTCTAACTCTTCTTAAAACGCGATATCGCATCTCATTTCTATGTTTCATGGTAAGATATAATATGATTTGCGAAGTGTTATGTATTCCTCGTCTACACTTCATATGAATGTAAAAGCGACTCTTCCTTTCAAGGAAATAGCGTTTGCAAATGTCTACCTATCGTAGCAATAGAGTTCTTATGATTCTTAAAACGCGATATCGCATCTCATTTCTATGTTTCATGGTAAGATATAATATGATTTGCGAAGTGTCATGTATTCCTCGTCTACACTTCAAATGAATGTAAATGCGACACTTCCTAGCAAGGAAATAGCGTTTGCAGATGTCTACGTATCGTAGCAATAGATTTCTAATGCTTCTTAAAACGCGATATCGCATCTCATTTCTATGTTTCATGGTAAGATATAATATGATTTGCGAGTTGTCATGTATTCCTCGTCTACACTTCAAATGAATGTAAATGCGACACTTCCTAGCTGGGAAATAGCGTTTGCAGATGTCTAGGTATCGTAGCAATAGAGTTCAAATGCTTCTTAAAACGAGATATTGCATCTCATATCTATGTTCCATGATAAGATATAATACTCATTGGAAGTGTTATGCATTCCTCGTATACGATTCAAATGATTGTAAATGCGACACTTCCTTGCAAGGATATAGCGTTTGCAGTTGTCTACGTATCGTAGCAATAGAATTCCTATGATTCTTAAAACGCGATATCGCATCTGATTTCTATGTTTCATGGTAAGATATAATATGATTTGCGAAGTGTTATGTATTCCTCGTCTACACTTCATATGATTGTAAATGCGACACTTCCTTGCAAAGAAATAGCGTTTGCAGATGTCTACGTATCGTAGCAATAGATATCTAATGCTTCTTAAAATGCGATATCGCATCTCATTTCTATGGTTTATGGTAAGATGTAATATGATTTGCGAAGTGTCATGTATTCCTCGTCTACACTTCATATGAATGTAAAAGCGACACTTCCTTGCAAGGAAATAGCGTTTGCAAATGTCTACCTATCGTAGCAATAGAGTTCTTATGATTCTTAAAACGCGATATCGCATCCCATTTCCATGTTTCATGGTAAGATATAATATGATTTGCGGAGTGTCATGTATTCCTCGTCTACACTTCAAATGAATGTAAATGCGACACTTCCTTGCTGGGAAATAGCGTCTGCAGATGCCTAGGTATCGTAGCGATAGAGTTCTAATGCTTCTTAAAACGCGATATCGCATCTCATTTCTATGTTTCATGGTAAGATATAATATGATTTGCGAAGTGTTATGTATTCCTCGTCTACAATTCGAATGAATGTAAATGTGACACTTCCTTGCTAGGAAATAGCGTCTGCAGATGTCTAGGTATCGTATCGATAGAGTTCTAATGCTTCTTAAAACGCGATATCGCATCTCATTTCTATGTTTCATGGTAAAATATAATATGATTTGCGAAGTGTTATGTATTCCTCGTCTACACTTCAAATGAATGTAAATGCGACACTTCCTAGCAAGGAAGTAGCGTTTGCAGATGTCTACCTATCGTAGCAATAGGGTTCTAATGCTTCTTAAAACGCGATATCGCACCTCATTTCTATGTTTCATGGTAAGATATAATATGATTTGAGAAGTGTTATGTATTCCTCGTCTACACTTCATATGAATGTAAATGCGACACTTCCTTGGTAGGAAATAGCGTTCGCAGATGTCTGCGTATCGTAGCAATAGTGTTCTTATTATTCTTACAACGCGATATCGTATCTCATTTCTATGTTTCATGGTAAGATATAATATGATTTGCGAAGTGTTATGTATTCCTCGTCTACACTACAAATGAATGTAAATGCGACACTTCCTTGCTAGGAAATAGCGTCTGCAGATGTCTAGGTATAGTAGCGATAGAGTTCTATTGCTTCTTAAAACGCGATATCGCACCTCATTTCTATGTTTCTTGGTAAGATATAATATGATTTGCGAAGTGTTATGTATTCCTCGTCTACACTTCAAATGAATGTAAATGCGACACTTCCTTGCAAAGAAATAGCGTTTGCAGATGTTTACGTATCGTAGCAATAGAGTTATAATGCTTCTTAAAACGCGATATCGCATCTCATTTCCATGTTTCATGGTAGGATATAATATGATTTGCGAAGTGTTATATATTCCTCGTCTACACTTCAAATGAATGTAAATGCGACATTTCCTTGCTAGGAAATAGCGTTTGCAGATGTCTACCTATCGTAGCAATAGGGTTCTAATGCTTCTTAAAACGCGATGTCGCATCTCATTTCTATGTTTCATGGTAAGATATAATATGATTTGCGAAGTGTTATGTATTCCTCGTCTACACTTCATATGAATGTAAATGCGACACTTCCTTGCAAAGAAATAGCGTCTGCAGATGTCTAGGCATCGTAGCGATAGAGTTCTAATGCTTCTTAAAACGCGATATCGCACCTCATTTCTATGCTTCATGGTAAGATATAATATGATTTGCGAAGTGTTATGTATTCCTCGTCTACACTTCAAATGAATGTAAATGCGACACTTCCTTGCTAGGAAATAGCGTCTGCAGATTTCTGCGTATCGTAGCTATAGATTTCTTATGATTCTTAAAACGCGATATCGCATCTCATTTCTATGTTTCATGGTAAGATATAATATGATTTGCGAAGTGTTATGTATTTTTCGTCTACACTTCAGATGAATGTAAATGCAACACTTCCTAGCAAGGAAATAGCGTTTGAAGATGTCTACGTATCGTAGCAATAGATTTCTAATGCTTTTTAAAACGCGATATCGCATCTCATTTCTATGTTTCATGGTAAGATATAATATGATTTGCGAAGTGCTATGTATTCCTCGTCTGCACTTCAAATGAATGTAAATGCGACACTTCCTTGCAAGGAAATAGCGTTTGCAGATGTCTACGTATCGTAGCAAAGGAGTTCTTATGATTCTTAAAACGCGATATCGATCTCAATTCTATGTTTCATGATAAGATATAATATGATTTGCGAAGTCTTATGTATTCCTCGACTACACTTCACATGAATGTAAATGCGACACTTCCTTGCAAGGAAATAGCGTTTGCAGATGTCCACGTATCGTAGCAATAGACTTCTAATGCTTCTTAAAACGCGATATCGCATCTCATTCCTATGTTTCATGGTAAGATATAATATGATTTGCGGAGTGTTATGTATTCCTCGTTTACATTTCAAATGAATGTAAATGCGACACTTCCTTGCAAGGAAATAGCGTTTGCAGATTTCTGCGTATTGTAGCAATAGTGTTCTTATGATTCTTAAAACGCGATATCGCATCTCATTTCTATGTTTCATGGTAAGATATAATATGATTTGCGAAGTGTTATGTATTCCTCGTCTACACATCAAATGAATGTAAATGCGACATTTCCTTGCTAGGAAATAGCGTTTGCAGATGTCTACCTATCGTAGCAATAGAGTTCTTATGATTCTTAAATCGCGATATCGCAACTCATTTCTATGTTTCATGGTAAGATATAATATGATTTGCGAAGTGTTATGTATTCCTAGTCTACACTTCAAATGAATGTAAATGCGACACTTCCTTGCTAGGAAATAGCGTCTGCAGATGCCTAGGTATCGTAGCGATAGTGTTCTAATGCTTCTTAAAACGCGATATCGCATCTCATTTCTATGTTTCATGGTAAGATATAATATGATCTGCGAAGTGTCATGTATTCCTCGTCTACGATTCAAATGAACGTAAATGCGACACTTCCTTGCAAGGAAATAGCGTTTGCAGATGTCTACGTATCGTAGCAATGGAGTTCTTATGATACTTAAAACGCGATATCGCATCTCATTTCCATGTTTCATGGTAAGATATAATATGATTTGCGAAGTGTCATGTATTTCTCGTCTACACTTCAAATGAATGTAAATGCGACACTTCCTTGCTGGGAAATAGCATCTGCAGATGCCTAGGTATCGTAGCGATAGAGTTCTAATGCTTCTTAAAACGCGATATCGCATCTCATTTCTATGTTTCATGGTAAGATATAATATGATTTGCGAAGTGTTATGTGTTCCTCGTCTACACTTCATATGAATGTAAAAGCGACACTTCCTTGCAAGGTAATAGCGTTCGCAAATGTCTACCTATCGTAGCAATAGAGTTCTTATGATTCTCAAAACGCGATATCGCATCTCATTTCTATGTTTCATGGTAAGATATAATATGATTTGCGAAGTGTCATGTATTCCTCGTCTACACTTCAAATGAATGTAAATGCGACACTTCCTAGCAAGGAAATAGCGTTTGCAGATGTTTACGTATCGTAGCAATAGATTTCTAATGCTTCTTAAAACGCGATATCGCATCTCATTTCTATGTTTCATGGTAAGATATAATATGATTTGCGAAGTGTCATGTATTCCCCGTCTACACTTCAAATGAATGTAAATGCGACACTTCCTTGCTAGGAAATGGCGTCTGCAGATGTCTAGGTATCGTAGCGATAGAGTTCTAATGCTTCTTAAAACGCGATATCGCATCTCATTTCTATGTTTCATGGTAAGATATAACATGATTTGCGAAGTGTTATGTATTCCTCGTCTACACTTCAAATGAATGTAAAAGCGACACTTCCTTGCAAGGTAATAGCGTTTGCAAATGTCTACCTATCGTAGCAATAGAGTTCTTATGATTCTCAAAACGCGATATCGCATCTCATTTCTATGTTTCATGGTAAGATATAATATGATTTGCGAAGTGTCATGTATTCCTCGTCTACACTTCAAATGAATGGAAATGCGATACTTCCTAGCAAGGAAATAGCGTTTGCAAATGTCTACGTATCGTAGCAATGGAGTTCTTATGATACTTAAAACGCGATATCGCATCTCATTTCTATGTTTCATGGTAAGATATAACATGATTTGCGAAGTGTTATGTATTCCTCGTCTACACTTCAAATGAATGTAAAAGCGACACTTCCTTGCAAGGTAATAGCGTTTGCAAATGTCTACCTATCGTAGCAATAGAGTTCTTATGATTCTCAAAACGCGATATCGCATCTCATTTCTATGTTTCATGGTAAGATATAATATGATTTGCGAAGTGTCATGTATTCCTCGTCTACACTTCAAATGAATGGAAATGCGATACTTCCTAGCAAGGAAATAGCGTTTGCAAATGTCTACGTATCGTAGCAATGGAGTTCTTATGATACTTAAAACGCGATATCGCATCTCATTTCCATGTTTCATGGTAAGATATAATATGATTTGCGAAGTGTCATGTATTCCTCGTCTACACTTCAAATGAATGTAAATGCAACACTTCCTGGCTAGAAAATAGCGTCTGCAGATGTCTAGATATCGTATCGATAGAGTTCTAATGCTTCTTAAAACGCGATATCGCATCTCATTTCTATGTTTCATGGTAAAATATAATATGATTTGCGAAGTGTTATGTATTCCTCGTCTACACTTCAAATGAATGTGAATGCGACACTTCCTCGCAAGGAAATAGCGCTTGCAGATGTCTACGTATCATAGCAATAGTGTTCTTATGATTCTTAAAACGCGATATCGTATCTCATTTCTATGTTTAATGGTAAGATATAATATGATCTGCGAAGTGTCATGTATTCCTCGTCTACGATTCAAATGAACGTAAATGCGACACTTCCTTGCAAGGAAATAGCGTTTGCAGATGTCTACGTATCGTAGCAATGGAGTTCTTATGATACTTAAAACGCGATATCGCATCTCATTTCCATGTTTCATGGTAAGATATAATATGATTTGCGAAGTGTCATGTATTTTTCGTCTACACTTCAAATGAATGTAAATGCGACACTTCCTTGCTGGGAAATAGCATCTGCAGATGCCTAGGTATCGTAGCGATAGAGTTCTAATGCTTCTTAAAACGCGATATCGCATCTCATTTCTATGTTTCATGGTAAGATATAATATGATTTGCGAAGTGTTATGTGTTCCTCGTCTACACTTCATATGAATGTAAAAGCGACACTTCCTTGCAAGGTAATAGCGTTCGCAAATGTCTACCTATCGTAGCAATAGAGTTCTTATGATTCTCAAAACGCGATATCGCATCTCATTTCTATGTTTCATGGTAAGATATAATATGATTTGCGAAGTGTCATGTATTCCTCGTCTACACTTCAAATGAATGTAAATGCGACACTTCCTAGCAAGGAAATAGCGTTTGCAGATGTTTACGTATCGTAGCAATAGATTTCTAATGCTTCTTAAAACGCGATATCGCATCTCATTTCTATGTTTCATGGTAAGATATAATATGATTTGCGAAGTGTCATGTATTCCCCGTCTACACTTCAAATGAATGTAAATGCGACACTTCCTTGCTAGGAAATGGCGTCTGCAGATGTCTAGGTATCGTAGCGATAGAGTTCTAATGCTTCTTAAAACGCGATATCGCATCTCATTTCTATGTTTCATGGTAAGATATAACATGATTTGCGAAGTGTTATGTATTCCTCGTCTACACTTCAAATGAATGTAAAAGCGACACTTCCTTGCAAGGTAATGGCGTTTGCAAATGTCTACCTATCGTAGCAATAGAGTTCTTATGATTCTCAAAACGCGATATCGCATCTCATTTCTATGTTTCATGGTAAGATATAATATGATTTGCGAAGTGTCATGTATTCCTCGTCTACACTTCAAATGAATGGAAATGCGATACTTCCTAGCAAGGAAATAGCGTTTGCAAATGTCTACGTATCGTAGCAATGGAGTTCTTATGATACTTAAAACGCGATATCGCATCTCATTTCTATGTTTCATGGTATGATATAACATGATTTGCGAAGTGTTATGTATTCCTCGTCTACACTTCAAATGAATGTAAAAGCGACACTTCCTTGCAAGGTAATAGCGTTTGCAAATGTCTACCTATCGTAGCAATAGAGTTCTTATGATTCTCAAAACGCGATATCGCATCTCATTTCTATGTTTCATGGTAAGATATAATATGATTTGCGAAGTGTCATGTATTCCTCGTCTACACTTCAAATGAATGGAAATGCGATACTTCCTAGCAAGGAAATAGCGTTTGCAAATGTCTACGTATCGTAGCAATGGAGTTCTTATGATACTTAAAACGCGATATCGCATCTCATTTCCATGTTTCATGGTAAGATATAATATGATTTGCGAAGTGTCATGTATTCCTCGTCTACAATTCAAATGAATGTAAATGCGACACTTCCTCGCTAGGAAATAGCGTCTGCAGATGTCTAGGTATCGTAGCAATAGAGTTCAAATACTTCTTAAAACGAGATATTGCATCTCATATCTATGTTTCATGATAAGATATAATATTCATTGGGAAGTGTTATGCATTCCTCGTAAACGATTCAAATGAATGTAAATGCGACACTTCCTTGCAAGGAAATAGAGTTTGCAGTTGTCTACGTATCGTAGCAATAGATTTCTTATGATTCTTAAAACGCGATATCGCATCTCATTTCTATGTTTCATGGTAAGATATAATATGATTTGCGAAGTGTCATGTATTCCTCGTCTACACTTCAAATGAATGTGAATGCGACACTTCCCCGCTAGGAAATAGCGTTTGCAGATGTCTACGTATCGTAGCAATAGAGTTCTTATGATTCTTAAAACGCGATATCGCATCTCATTTCTAGGTTTTATGGTAAGATATAATATGATTTGCGAAGTGTTATGTATTCCTCGTCTACACTTCAAAGGAATGTAAATGCGACACTTCCTTGCAAAGAAATAGCGTTTGCAGATGTCTACGTATCGTAGCAATAGATTTCTAATGCTTCTTAAAACGCGATATCGCATCTCATTTCTATGTTTCATGGTAGGATATAATATGATTTGCGAAGTGTCAAGTATTCCTCGTCTACACTTCAAACGAATGTAAATGCGATACTTCCTTGCAAATAAATAGCGTTTGCAGATGTCTACGTATCGAAGCAATAGAGTTCAAATGCTTCTTAAAACGAGATATTGCATCTCATATCTATGTTTCATGATAAGATATAATATTCATTGCGAAGTGTTATGCATTCCTCGTCTACGATTCAAATGAATGTAAATGCGACATTTCCTTGCAAGGAAATAGCGTTTGCGGTTGTCTACGTATCGTAGCAATAGAGTTCTTATGATTCTTAAAACGCGATATCGCATCCCATTTCTATGTTTCATGGTAAGATATAATATGATTTGCGAAGTGTTATGTATTCCTCGTCTACACTTCAAATGAATGTGAATGCGACACTTCCTCGCTAGGAAATAGCGTTTGCAGATGTCTACGTATCGTAGCAATAGAGTTCTTATGATTCTTAAAACGCGATATCGCATCTCATTTCTATGTTTTATGGTAAGATTTAATATGATTTGCGAAGTGTTATGTATTCCTCGTCTACACTTCAAAGGAATGTAAATGCGACACTTCCTTGCAAAGAAATAGCGTTTGCAGATGTCTACGTATCGTAGCAATAGATTTCTAATGCTTCTTAAAACGCGATATCGCATCTCATTTATATGTTTCATGGTAAGATATAATATGATTTGCGAAGTGTCATGTATTCCTCGTCTACACTTCAAGCGAATGTAAATGCGATAATTCCTTGCAATTAAATAGCGTTTGCAGATGTCTACGAATCGAAGCAATAGAGTTCAAATGCTTCTTAAAACGAGATATTGCATCTCATATCTATGTTTCATGATAAGATATAATATTCATTGCGAAGTGTTATGCATTCCTCGTCTACGATTCAAATGAGTGTAAATGCGACACTTCCTTGCAAGGAAATAGCGTTTGCTGATGTCTACCTATCGTAGCAATAGACTTCTAATGCTTCTTAAAACGCGATATCGCATCTCATTTCTATGTTTCATGGTAAGATATAATATGATTTGCGAAGTGTTATGTATTCCTCGTCTACACTTCAAATGAATGTAAATGCGACTCTTCCTTGCAAAGAAATAGCGTTTGCAGATGTCTACGTATCGTAGCAATAGAGTTCTTATGATTCTTAAAACGCGATATCGAATCTCATTTCTATGTTTCATGGCAAGATATAATGTGATTTGCGAAGTGTTATGCATTCCTCGTCTACGATTCAAATGAATGTAAATGCGACACTTCCTTGCAAGGAAATAGCGTTTGCAGATGTCTACCTATCGTAGCAATAGAGTTCTAATGCTTCTTAAAACGCGATATCGCATCTCATTTCTATGTTTCATGGTAAGATATAATATGATTTGCGGAGTGTTATGTATTCCTCGTCTACACTTCAAATGAATGTAAAAGCGACTCTTCCTTGCTAGGAAATAGCGTTTGCAGATGTCTACCTATCGTAGCAATAGAGTTCTTATGATTCTTAAAACGCGATATCGCAACTCATTTCTATGTTTCATGGTAAGAAATAATATGATTTGCGATGTGTTATGTATTCCTAGTCTACACTTCAAATGAATGTGAATGCGACACTTCCTCGCTAGGAAATAGCGTTTGCAGATGTCTACGTATCGTAGCAATAGTGACCTTATGATTCTTAAAACGCGATATCGCATCTCATTTCTATGTTTCATGGTAAGATATAATATGATTTGCGAAGTGTTATGTATTCCTCGTCTACACTTCAAATGAATGTAAATGCGACACTTCCTTGCTAGGAAATAGCGGTTGCAGATGTCTACGTATCGTAGCAATAGAGTTCTTATGATTCTTAAAACGCGATATCGAATCTCATTTCTATGTTTCATGGCAAGATATAATGTGATTTGCGAAGTGTTATGCATTCCTCGTCTACGATTCAAATGAATGTAAATGCGACACTTCCTTGCAAGGAAATAGCGTTTGCTGATGTCTACCTATCGTAGCAATAGAGTTCTAATGCTTCTTAAAACGCGATATCGCATCTCATTTCTATGTTTCATGGTAAGATATAATATGATTTGCGAAGTGTTATGTATTCCTCGTCTACACTTCAAATGAATGTAAATGCGACTCTTCCTTGCAAGGAAATAGCGTTTGCAGATGTCTACGTATCGTAGCAATAGAGTTCTTATGATTCTTAAAACGCGATATCGAATCTCATTTCTATGTTTCATGGCAAGATATAATGTGATTTGCGAAGTGTTATGCATTCCTCGTCTACGATTCAAATGAATGTAAATGCGACACTTCCTTTCAAGGAAATAGCGTTTGCAGATGTCTACCTATCGTAGCAATAGAGTTCTAATGCTTCTTAAAACGCGATATCGCATCTCATTTCTATGTTTCATGGTAAGATATAATATGATTTGCGGAGTGTTATGTATTCCTCGTCTACACTTCAAATGAATGTAAAAGCGACTCTGCCTTGCAAGGAAATAGCGTTTGCAGATGTCTACCTATCGTAGCAATAGAGTTCTAGTGCTTCTTAAAACGCGATATTGCACCTCATATCTATGTTTCATGATAAGATATAATATTCATTGAGAAGTGTTATGCATTCCTCGTCTACGATTCAAATGAATGTAAATGCGACACTTCCTTGCCAGGAAATAGCGTTTGCAGATGTCTACGTATCGTAGCAATGGAGTTCTTATGATACCTAAAACCCGATATCGCATCTCATTTCTATGTTTCATGGTAAGATATAATATGATTTGCGAAGTGTCATGTATTCCTCGTCTACACTTCATATGAATGTAAATGCGACACTTTCTTGCAAGGAAATAGCGTTTGCAGATGTCTACCTATCGTAGCAATAGAGTTCTAGTGCTTCTTAAAACGCGATATTGCATCTCATATCTAGGTTTCATGATAAGATATAATATTCATTGAGAAGTGTTATGCATTCCTCGTCTACGATTCAAATGAATGTAAATGCGACACTTCCTTGCCAGGAAATAGCGTTTGCAGATGTCTACGTATCGTAGCAATGGAGTTCTTATGATACTTAAAACCCGATATCGCATCTTATTTCTATGTTTCATGGTAAAATATAATATGATTTGCGAAGTGTCATGTATTCCTCGTCTACACTTCAAATGAATGTAAATGCGACACTTCCTTGCTAGGAAATAGCGTCTGCAGATGTCTAGGTATCGTAGTAATAAAGTTCAAATGCTTCTTAAAACTAGATATTGCATCTCATATCTATGTTTCATGATAAGATATAATATTCATTGCGAAGTGTTATGCATTCCTCGTATACGATTCAAATGAATGTAAATGCGACACTTCCTTGCTAGGAAATAGCGTCTGCAGATGTCTAGGTATCGTGACAATAGAGTTCAAATGCTTCTTAAAACTAGATATTGCATCTCATATCTATGTTTCATTATAAGATATAATATTCATTGCGAAGTGTTATGCATTCCTCGTATACGATTCAAATGAATGTAAATGCGACACTACCTTGCAAGGAAATAGCGTTTGCGGTTGTCTACGTATCGAAGCAATAGAGTTCTTATGATTCTTAAAACGCGATATCGCAGCCCATTTCTATGTTTCATGGTAAGATATAGTATGATTTGCGAAGTGTTATGTATTCCTCGTCTACACTTCAAATGAATCTGAATGCGACACTTCCTCGCTAGGAAATAGCGTTTGCAGATGTCTACGTATCGTAGCAATAGAGTTCAAATGCTTCTTAAAACGAGATATTGCATCTCATATCTATGTTTCATGATAAGATATAATATTCATTATGAAGTGTTATGCATTCCTCGTATACGATTCAAATGAATGTAAATGCGACACTTCCTTGCTAGGAAATAGCGTTTGCAGATGTCTACGTATCGTAGCAATAGATAACTAATGCTACTTAAAACGCGATATCGCATCTCATTTCTATGTTTCATGGTAAGATATAATATGATTGGCGAACTCTTATGTATTCCTCGTCTACACTTCAAATGAATGTAAATGCGACACTTCTTTGCTAGGAAATAGCGTCTGCAGATGTCTAGGTATCGCAGCAATAGATTACTAATGTTACTTAAGACGCGATATCGCATCTCATTTCTATGTTTCATGGTAAGATATTATATGATTTGCGAAGTGTCATGTATTCCTCATCTACACTTCAAACGAATGTAAATGCGATACTTCCTTGCAATTAAATAGCGTTTGCAGATGTCTACGTATCGGAGCAATAGTGTTCAAATGCTTCTTAAAACGAGATATTGCATCTAATATCTATGTTTCATGATAAGATATAATATTCATTGCGAAGTGTTATGCATTCCTCGTATACGATTCAAATGAATGTAAATGCGACACTTCCATGCAAGGAAATAGCGTTTGCAGATTTCTACGTATCGTAGCAATAGGTTTCTAATGCTTCTTAAAACGCGATATCGCATCTCATTTCAATGTTTCATGGTAAGATATAATATGGTTTGCGAAGTGCTATGTATTCCTCGTCTGCACTTTAAATGAATGTAAATGCGACACTTCCTTGCAAAGAAATAGCGTTTGCAGATGTCTACGTATCGTAGCAATAGATTACTAATGCTACTTAAAACGCGATATCGCATCTCATTTCTATGTTTCATGGTAAGATATTATATGATTTGCGAAGTGTCATGTATTCCTCGTCTACACTTCAAATGAATGTAAATGCGACACTTCTTTGCTAGGAAATAGCGTCTGCAGATGTCTAGGTATCGTAGCAATAGAGTTCAAATGCTTCTTAAAACGAGATATTGCATCTCATATCTATGTTTCATGGTAAGATATAATATGATTTGCGAAGTGTTATGTATTCCTCGTCTACACTTCAAATGAATGTAAATGCGACACTTCCTTGCAAGAAAATAGCGTTTGCAGATGTCTACCTATCGTAGCAATAGGGTTCTAATGCTTCATAAAACGCGATATCGCATCTCATTTCTTTGTTTCATGGTAAGATATAATATGATTTGCGAAGTGTTTGTATTCCTCGTCTACACTTCAAATGAATGTAAATGCGACACTTCCTTGCAAAGAAATAGCGTTTGCAGATGTCTACGTATCGTAGCAATAGATTTCTAATGCTTCTTAAAACGCGATAACGCATCTCATTTCTATGTTTCATGGTAAGATATAATATGATTTGCGAAGTGTTATGTATTCCTCGTATACGATTCAAGTGAATGTAAATGCGACACTTCCTTGCAAGGAAATAGCGTTTGCAGATGTCTACGCATCGTAGCAATAGAGTTCTTATGATTCTTAAAACGCAATACCGCATCTCATTTCTATGTTTCATGGTAAAATATAATATGATTTGCGAAGTGTCATGTATTCCTCGTCTACACTTCAAACGAATGTAAATGCGTCACTTCTTTGCTAGGAAATAGCGTCTGCAGATGTCTGGGTATCGTAGCAATAGAGTTCAAATGCTTCTTAAAACGAGATATTGCATCTCATATCTATGTTTCATGATAATATATAATATTCATTGCGAAGTGTTATGCATTCCTCGTATACGATTCAAATGAATGCAAATGCGACACTTCCTTGCAAGGAAATAGCGTTTGCAGATGTCTACGTATCGTAGCAATAGATTTCTAATGCTTCTTAAAACGCGATAACGCATCTCATTTCTATGTTTCATGGTAAGATATAATATGATTTGCGAAGTGTTATGTATTCCTCGTATACGATTCAAGTGAATGTAAATGCGGCACTTCCTTGCAAGGAAATAGCGTTTGCAGATGTCTACGCATCGTAGCAATAGAGTTCTTATGATTCTTAAAACGCGATATCGCAGCCCATTTCTATGTTTCATGGTAAGATATAGTATGATTTGCGAAGTGTTATGTATTCCTCGTCTACACTTCATATGAATGTGAATGCGACACTTCCTCGCTAGGAAATAGCGTTTGCAGATGTCTACGTAACGTAGCAATAGAGTTCTTATGATTCTTAAAACGCGATATCGCATCTCATTTCTATGTTTTATGGTAAGATATAATATGATTTGCGAAGTGTTATGTATTCCTCGTCTACACTTCAAAGGAATGTAAATGCGACACTTCCTTGCAAAGAAATAGCGTTTGCAGATGTCTACGTATCGTAGCAATAGATTTCTAATGCTTCTTAAAACGCGATATCGCATCTCATTTCTATGTTTCATGGTAAGATATAATATAATTTGCGAAGTGTCATGAATTCCTCGTCTACACTTCAAACGAATGTAAATGCGATACTTCCTTGCAATTAAATAGCGTTTGCAGATGTCTACGTATCGAAGCAATAGTGTTCAAATGCTTCTTAAAACGAGATATTGCATCTCATATCTATGTTTCATGATAAGATATAATATTCATTGCGAAGTGTTATGCATTCCTCGTCTACGATTCAAATGAGTGTAAATGCGACACTTCCTTGCAAGGAAATAGCGTTTGCAGATGTCTACGTATCGTAGCAATAGAGCTCTTATGATTCTTAAAATGCGATACCGAATCTCATTTCTATGTTTCATGGCAAGAAATAATGTGATTTGCGAAGTGTTATGCATTCCTCGTCTACGATTCAAATGAATGTAAATGCGACACTTCCTTGCAAGGAAAAAGCGTTTGCAGATGTCTACGTATCGTAGCAATAGATTTCTAATGCTTCTTAAAACGCGATATCGCATCTCATTTCTATGTTCCATGGTAAGATACAATATGATTTGCGAAGTGTCATGTATTCCTCGTCTACACTTCAAATGAATGTAAATGCGACACTTCCTTGCAAGGAAATAGCGTTTGCAGATGTCTACGTATCGAAGTAATAGAGTTCAAATGCTTCTTAAAACGAGATATTGCATCTCATATCTATGTTTCATGATAAGATATAATATTCATTATGAAGTGTTATGCATTCCTCGTCTGCACTTCAAATGAATGTAAATGCGACACTTCCTTGCTAGGAAATAGCGTTTGCAGATGTCTACGTATCGTAGCAATAGATAACTAATGCTACTTAAAACGCGATATCGCATCTCATTTCTATGTTTCATGGTAAGATATAATATGATTGGCGAACTCTTATGTATTCCTCGTCTACACTTCAAATGAATGTAAATGCGACACTTCTTTGCTAGGAAATAGCGTCTGCAGATGTCTAGGTATCGTAGCAATAGAGTTCAAATGCTTCTTAAAACGAGATATTGCATCTCATATCTATGTTTCATGGTAAGATATAATATGATTTGCGAAGTGTTATGTATTCCTCGTCTACACTTCAAATGAATGTAAATGCGACACTTCCTTGCAAGAAAATAGCGTTTGCAGATGTCTACCTATCGTAGCAATAGGTTTCTAATGCTTCTTAAAACGCGATATCGCATCTCATTTCTATGTTTCATGGTAAGATATTATATGATTTGCGAAGTGTCATGTATTCCTCGTCTACACTTCAAATGAATGTAAATGCGACACTTCTTTGCTAGGAAGTAGCGTCTGCAGATGTCTAGGTATCGTAGCAATAGAGTTCAAATGCTTCTTAAAACGAGATATCGCAACTCATTTCTATGTTTCATGGTAAGAAATAATATGATTTGCGATGTGTTATGTATTCCTAGTCTACACTTCAAATGAATGTGAATGCGACACTTCCTCGCTAGGAAATAGCGTTTGCAGATGTCTACGCATCGTAGCAATAGAGTTCTTATGATTCTTAAAACGCAATACCGCATCTCATTTCTATGTTTCATGGTAAGATATAATATAATTTGCGAAGTGTCATGTATTCCTCGTCTACACTTCAAATGAATGTAAATGCGTCACTTCTTTGCTAGGAAATAGCGTCTGCAGATGTCTGGGTATCGTAGCAATAGAGTTCAAATGCTTCTTAAAACGAGATATTGCATCTCATATCTATGTTTCATGATAATATATAATATTCATTGCGAAGTGTTATGCATTCCTCGTATACGATTCAAATGAATGCAAATGCGACACTTCCTTGCAAGGAAATAGCGTTTGCAGATGTCTACCTATCGTAGCAATAGAGTTCTAGTGCTTCTTAAAACGCGATATTGCATCTCATTTCTATGCTTCATGGTAAGATATAATATGATTTGCGAAGTGTCATGTATTCCTCGTCTACACTTCAAATGAATATAAATGCGACACTTCTTTGCTAGGAAATAGTGACTGCAGATGTCTAGGTATCGTAGCAATAGAGTTCAAATGCTTCTTAAAACGAGATATTGCATCTCATATCTATGTTTCATAATAAGATATAATATTCATTGCGAAGTGTTATGCATTCCTCGTATACGATTCAAATGAATGTAAATGCGACACTTCCTTGCAAGGAAATAGCGTTTGCAGATGTCTACGCATCGTAGCAATAGAGTTCTTATGATTCTTAAAACGCAATACCGCATCTCATTTCTATGTTTCATGGTAAGATATAATATGATTTGCGAAGTGTCATGTATTCCTCGTCTACACTTCAAATGAATGTAAATGCGTCACTTCTTTGCTAGGAAATAGCGTCTGCAGATGTCTAGGTATCGTAGCAATAGTGTTCAAATGCTTCTTAAAACGAGATATTGCATCTCATATCTATGTTTCATGATAAGATATAATATTCATTGCGAAGTGTTATGCATTCTTCGTATACGATTCAAATGAATGTAAATGCGACACTTCCATGCAAGGAAATAGCGTTTGCAGATTTCTACGTATCGTAGTAATAGGTTTCTAATGCTCCTTAAAACGCGATATCGCATCTCATTTCTATGTTTCATGGTGAGATATAATATGATTTGCGAAGTGTTATGTATTCCTCGTCTACACTTCAAATGAATGTAAATGCGACACTTCCTTGCAAAGAAATAGCGTTTGCAGATGTCTACGTATCGTAGCAATAGATTACTAATGCTACTTAAAACGCGATATCGCATCTCATTTCTATGTTTCATGGTAAGATATAATGTGATTTGCGAAGTGTTATGTATTCCTCGTCTACATTTCAAATGAATGTAAATGCGACACTTCCTTGCAAGGAAATAGCGTTTGCAGATGTCTACCTATCGTAGCAATAGGGTTCTAATGCTTCTTAGAACGCGATATCGCAACTCATTTCTTTGTTTCATGGTAAGATATAATATGATTTGCGAAGTGTTTTGTATTCCTCGTCTACACTTCAAATGAATGTAAATGCGACACTTCCTTGCAAAGAAATAGCGTTCGCAGATGTCTACGTATCGTAGCAATAGATTTCTCATGCTTCTTAAAACGCGATATCGCATCTCATTTCTATGTTTCATGGTAAGATATAATATGATTTGCGAAGTGTTATGTATTCCTCGTATACGATTCAAATGAATGTAAATGCGACCCTTCCTTGCTAGGAAATAGCGTCTGCAGATGTCTAGGTATCGTAGCAATAGAGTTCGAATGCGTCTTAAAACGAGATATTGCATCTCATATCTATGTTTCATGATAAGATATAATATTCATTGCGAAGTGTTATGCATTCCTCGTATACGATACAAATGAATGTAAATGCGACACTTCCATGCAAGGAAATAGCGTTTGCAGATTTCTACGTATCGTAGTAATAGGTTTCTAATGCTTCTTAAAACGCGATATCGCATCTCATTTCTATGTTTCATGGTGAGATATAATATGATTTGCGAAGTGTTATGTATTCCTCGTCTACACTTCAAATGAATGTAAACGCGACACTTCCTTGCAAAGAAATAGCGTTTGCAGATGTCTACGTATCGTAGCAATAGATTACTAATGCTACTTAAAACGCGATATCGCATCTCATTTCTATGTTTCATGGTAAGATATAATATGATTTGCGAAGTGTTATGCATTCCTCTTATACGATTCAAATGAATGTAAATGCGACACTTCCTTGCAAGGAAATAGCGTTTGCAGATGTCTACGCATCGTAGCAATAGAGTTCTTATGATACTTAAAACGCAATACCGCATCTCATTTCTTTGTTTCATGGTAAGATATAATATGATTGACGAAGTGTCATGTATTCCTCGTCTACACTTCAAATGAATGTAAATGCGACACTTCTATGGTAGGAAATAGCGTCTGCAGATGTCTAGGTATCGTAGCAATAGAGTTCAAATGCTTCTTAAAACGAGATATTGCATCTCATATCTATGTTTCATGATAAGATATAATATTCATTGCGAAGTGTTATGCATTCCTCGTATACGATTCAAATGAATGTAAATGCGACACTTCCATGCAAGGAAATAGCGTTTGCAGATTTCTACGTATCGTAGTAATAGGTTTCTAATGCTCCTTAAAACGCGATATCGCATCTCATTTCTATGTTTCATGGTGAGATATAATATGATTTGCGAAGTGTTATGTATTCCTCGTCTACACTTCAAATGAATGTAAATGCGACACTTCCTTGCAAAGAAATAGCGTTTGCAGATGTCTACGTATCGTAGCAATAGATTACTAATGCTACTTAAAACGCGATATCGCATCTCATTTCTATGTTTCATGGTAAGATATAATGTGATTTGCGAAGTGTTATATATTCCTCGTCTACACTTCAAATGAATGTAAATGCGACAGTTCCTTGCAAGGAAATAGCGTTTGCAGATGTCTACGTATCGTAGCAATGGAGTTCTTATGATTCTTAAAACGCGGTATCGATCTCAATTCTATGTTTCATGGTAAGATATAATATGATTTGCGAAGTGTTATGTATTCCTCGTCTACACTTCAAATGAATGTAAATGCGACACTTCCTTGCAAGGAAATAGCGTTTCCAGATGTCTACGTATCGTAGCAACAGATTTCTAATGCTTCTTAAAACGCGATATCGCATCTCATTTCTATGTTTCATGGTAAGATATAATATGATTTGCGAAGTGTTATGTATTCCTCGTCTACACTTCAAATGAATGTAAATGCGACACTTCCTTGCAAGGAAATAGCGTTTCCAGATGTCTACGTATCGTAGCAACAGATTTCTAATGCTTATTAAAACGCGATATCGCATCTCATTTCTATGTTTCATGGTAAGATATAATATGATTTGCGAAGTGTTATGTATTCCTCGTCTACACTTCAAATGAATGTAAATGCGACACTTCCTTGCAAGGAAATAGCGTTTCCAGATATCTACCTATCGTAGCAATAGGGTTCTAATGCTTCTTAAAACGCGATATCGCATTTCATTTCTATGTTTCATGGTAAGATATAATATGATTTGCGAAGTGTTATGTATTCCTCGTCTACACTTCAAATGAATGTAAATGAAACGCTTCCTTGCAAAGAAATTGCGATTGCAGATGTCTACGTATCGTAGCAATAGAGTTCTTATGATTCTTAAAACGCGATATCGCAACTCATTTCTATAGTTCATGGTAAGATATAATATGATTTGCGAAGTGTTATATATTCCTCGTCTACACTTCAAATGAATGTAAATGCGACACTTCCTTGCAAGGAAATAGCGTTTGCAGATGTCTACGTATCGTAGCAATGGAGTTCTTATGATTCTTAAAACGCGGTATCGATCTCAATTCTATGTTTCATGGTAAGATATAATATGATTTGCGAAGTGTTATGTATTCCTCGTCTACACTTCAAATGAATGTAAATGCGACACTTCCTTGCAAGGAAATAGCGTTTCTAGATGTCTACGTATCGTAGCAACAGATTTCTAATGCTTCTTAAAACGCGATATCGCATCTCATTTCTATGTTTCATGGTAAGATATAATATGATTTGCGAAGTGTTATGTATTCCTCGTTTACGCTTCAAATGAATGTGAATGCGACACTTCCTCGCTAGGAAATAGCGTTTGCAGATGTCTACGTATCGTAGCAATAGTGACCTTATGATTCTTAAAACGCGATATCGCATCTCATTTCTATGTTTCATGGTAAGATATAATATAATTTGCGAAGTGTCATGTATTCCTCATCTACACTTCAAACGAATGTAAATGCGATACTTCCTTGCAATTAAATAGCGTTTGCAGATGTCTACGTATCGAAGCAATAGTGTTCAAATGCTTCTTAAAACGAGATATTGCATCTAATATCTATGTTTCATGATAAGATATAATATTCATTGCGAAGTGTTATGCATTCCTCGTATACGATTCAAATGAATGTAAATGCGACACTTCCATGCAAGGAAATAGCGTTTGCAGATTTCTACGTATCGTAGCAATAGGTTTCTAATGCTTCTTAAAACGCGATATCGCATCTCATTTCAATGTTTCATGGTAAGATATAATATGGTTTGCGAAGTGCTATGTATTCCTCGTCTGCACTTCAAATGAATGTAAATGCGACACTTCCTTGCAAAGAAATAGCTTTTGCAGATGTCTACGTATCGTAGCAATAGATTACTAATGCTACTTAAAACGCGATATCGCATCTCATTTCTATGTTTCATGGTAAGATATTATACGATTTGCGAAGTGTCATGTATTCCTCGTCTACACTTCAAATGAATGTAAATGCGACACTTCTTTGCTAGGAAATAGCGTCTGCAGATGTCTAGGTATCGTAGCAATAGAGTTCAAATGCTTCTTAAAACGAGATATTGCATCTCATATCTATGTTTCATGGTAAGATATAATATGATTTGCGAAGTGTTATGTATTCCTCGTCTACACTTCAAATGAATGTAAATGCGACACTTCCTTGCAAGAAAATAGCGTTTGCAGATGTCTACCTATCGTAGCAATAGGGTTCTAATGCTTCATAAAACGCGATATCGCATCTCATTTCTTTGTTTCATGGTAAGATATAATATGATTTGCGAAGTGTTTGTATTCCTCGTCTACACTTCAAATGAATGTAAATGCGACACTTCCTTGCAAAGAAATAGCGTTTGCAGTTGTCTACGTATCGTAGCAATAGATTTCTAATGCTTCTTAAAACGCGATAACGCATCTCATTTCTATGTTTCATGGTAAGATATAATATGATTTGCGAAGTGTTATGTATTCCTCGTATACGATTCAAGTGAATGTAAATGCGACACTTCCTTGCAAGGAAATAGCGTTTGCAGATGTCTACGCATCGTAGCAATAGAGTTCTTATGATTCTTAAAACGCAATACCGCATCTCATTTCTATGTTTCATGGTAAGATATAATATGATTTGCGAAGTGTCATGTATTCCTCGTCTACACTTCAAATGAATGTAAATCCGTCACTTCTTTGCTAGGAAATAGCGTCTGCAGATGTCTGGGTATCGTAGCAATAGAGTTCAAATGCTTCTTAAAACGAGATATTGCATCTCATATCTATGTTTCATGATAATATATAATATTCATTGCGAAGTGTTATGCATTCCTCGTATACGATTCAAATGAATGCAAATGCGACACTTCCTTGCAAGGAAATAGCGTTTGCAGATGTCTACCTATCGTAGCAATAGAGTTCTAGTGCTTCTTAAAACGCGATATTGCATCTCATTTCTATGCTTCATGGTAAGATATAATATGATTTGCGAAGTGTCATGTATTCCTCGTCTACACTTCAAATGAATATAAATGCGACACTTCTTTGCTAGGAAATAGTGACTGCAGATGTCTAGGTATCGTAGCAATAGAGTTCAAATGCTTCTTAAAACGAGATATTGCATCTCATATCTATGTTTCATAATAAGATATAATATTCATTGCGAAGTGTTATGCATTCCTCGTATACGATTCAAATGAATGTAAATGCGACACTTCCTTGCAAGGAAATAGCGTTTGCAGATGTCTACGCATCGTAGCAATAGAGTTCTTATGATTCTTAAAACGCAATACCGCATCTCATTTCTATGTTTCATGGTAAGATATAATATGATTTGCGAAGTGTCATGTATTCCTCGTCTACACTTCAAATGAATGTAAATGCGTCACTTCTTTGCTAGGAAATAGCGTCTGCAGATGTCTAGGTATCGTAGCAATAGTGTTCAAATGCTTCTTAAAACGAGATATTGCATCTCATATCTATGTTTCATGATAAGATATAATATTCATTGCTAAGTGTTATGCATTCTTCGTATACGATTCAAATGAATGTAAATGCGACACTTCCATGCAAGGAAATAGCGTTTGCAGATTTCTACGTATCGTAGTAATAGGTTTCTAATGCTCCTTAAAACGCGATATCGCATCTCATTTCTATGTTTCATGGTGAGATATAATATGATTTGCGAAGTGTTATGTATTCCTCGTCTACACTTCAAATGAATGTAAATGCGACACTTCCTTGCAAAGAAATAGCGTTTGCAGATGTCTACGTATCGTAGCAATAGATTACTAATGCTACTTAAAACGCGATATCGCATCTCATTTCTATGTTTCATGGTAAGATATAATGTGATTTGCGAAGTGTTATGTATTCCTCGTCTACATTTCAAATGAATGTAAATGCGACACTTCCTTGCAAGGAAATAGCGTTTGCAGATGTCTACCTATCGTAGCAATAGGGTTCTAATGCTTCTTAGAACGCGATATCGCAACTCATTTCTTTGTTTCATGGTAAGATATAATATGATTTGCGAAGTGTTTTGTATTCCTCGTCTACACTTCAAATGAATGTAAATGCGACACTTCCTTGCAAAGAAATAGCGTTCGCAGATGTCTACGTATCGTAGCAATAGATTTCTCATGCTTCTTAAAACGCGATATCGCATCTCATTTCTATGTTTCATGGTAAGATATAATATGATTTGCGAAGTGTTATGTATTCCTCGTATACGATTCAAATGAATGTAAATGCGACCCTTCCTTGCTAGGAAATAGCGTCTGCAGATGTCTAGGTATCGTAGCAATAGAGTTCGAATGCGTCTTAAAACGAGATATTGCATCTCATATCTATGTTTCATGATAAGATATAATATTCATTGCGAAGTGTTATGCATTCCTCGTATACGATACAAATGAATGTAAATGCGACACTTCCATGCAAGGAAATAGCGTTTGCAGATTTCTACGTATCGTAGTAATAGGTTTCTAATGCTTCTTAAAACGCGATATCGCATCTCATTTCTATGTTTCATGGTGAGATATAATATGATTTGCGAAGTGTTATGTATTCCTCGTCTACACTTCAAATGAATGTAAACGCGACACTTCCTTGCAAAGAAATAGCGTTTGCAGATGTCTACGTATCGTAGCAATAGATTACTAATGCTACTTAAAACGCGATATCGCATCTCATTTCTATGTTTCATGGTAAGATATAATGTGATTTGCGAAGTGTTATATATTCCTCGTCTACACTTCAAATGAATGTAAATGCGACAGTTCCTTGCAAGGAAATAGCGTTTGCAGATGTCTACGTATCGTAGCAATGGAGTTCTTATGATTCTTAAAACGCGGTATCGATCTCAATTCTATGTTTCATGGTAAGATATAATATGATTTGCGAAGTGTTATGTATTCCTCGTCTACACTTCAAATGAATGTAAATGCGACACTTCCTTGCAAGGAAATAGCGTTTGCAGATATCTACCTATCGTAGCAATAGGGTTCTAATGCTTCTTAAAACGCGATATCGCATCTCATTTCTATGTTTCATGGTAAGATATAATATGATTTGCGAAGTGTTATGTATTCCTCGTCTACACTTCAAATGAATGTAAATGAAACGCTTCCTTGCAAAGAAATTGCGATTGCAGATGTCTACGTCTCGTAGCAATAGAGTTCTTATGATTCTTAAAACGCGATATCGCAACACATTTCTATAGTTCATGGTAAGATATAATATGATTTGCGAAGTGTTATATATTCCTCGTCTACACTTCAAATGAATGTAAATGCGACAGTTCCTTGCAAGGAAATAGCGTTTGCAGATGTCTACGTATCGTAGCAATGGAGTTCTTATGATTCTTAAAACGCGGTATCGATCTCAATTCTATGTTTCATGGTAAGATATAATATGATTTGCGAAGTGTTATGTATTCCTCGTCTACACTTCAAATGAATGTAAATGCGACACTTCCTTGCAAGGAAATAGCGTTTCCAGATGTCTACATATCGTAGCAACAGATTTCTAATGCTTCTTAAAACGCGATATCGCATCTCATTTCTATGTTTCATGGTAAGATATAATATGATTTGCGAAGTGTTATGTATTCCTCGTCTACACTTCAAATGAATGTAAATGCGACACTTCCTTGCAAGGAAATAGCGTTTCCAGATGTCTACGTATCGTAGCAACAGATTTCTAATGCTTATTAAAACCCGATATCGCATCTCATTTCTATGCTTCATGGTAAGATATAATATGATTTGCGAAGTGTTATGTATTCCTCGTCTACACTTCAAATGAATGTAAATGCGACACTTCCTTGCAAGGAAATAGCGTTTGCAGATATCTACCTATCGTAGCAATAGGGTTCTAATGCTTCTTAAAACGCGATATCGCATCTCATTTCTATGTTTCATGGTAAGATATAATATGATTTGCGAAGTGTTATGTATTCCTCGTTTACGCTTCAAATGAATGTAAATGCGACACTTCCTTGCAAGGAAATAGCGTTTCCAGATGTCTACGTATCGTAGCAACAGATTTCTAATGCTTCTTAAAACGCGATATCGCATCTCATATCTACGTTTCATGGTAAGATATAATATGATTTGCGAAGTGTTATGTATTCCTCGTCTACACTTCAAATGAATGTAAATGCGACACTTCCTTGCAAGGAAATAGCGTTTCCAGATATCTACCTATCGTAGCAATAGGGTTCTAATGCTTCTTAAAACGCGATATCGCATCTCATTTCTATGTTTCATGGTAAGATATAATATGATTTGCGAAGTGTTATGTATTCCTCGTCTACACTTCAAATGAATGTAAATGAAACGCTTCCTTGCAAAGAAATTGCGATTGCAGATGTCTACGTATCGTAGCAATAGAGTTCTTATGATTCTTAAAACGCGATATCGCAACTCATTTCTATAGTTCATGGTAAGATATAATATGATTTGCGAAGTGTTATATATTCCTCGTCTACACTTCAAATGAATGTAAATGCGACACTTCCTTGCAAGGAAATAGCGTTTGCAGATGTCTACGTATCGTAGCAATGGAGTTCTTATGATTCTTAAAACGCGGTATCGATCTCAATTCTATGTTTCATGGTAAGATATAATATGATTTGCGAAGTGTTATGTATTCCTCGTCTACACTTCAAATGAATGTAAATGCGACACTTCCTTGCAAGGAAATAGCGTTTCTAGATGTCTACGTATCGTAGCAACAGATTTCTAATGCTTCTTAAAACGCGATATCGCATCTCATTTCTATGTTTCATGGTAAGATATAATATGATTTGCGAAGTGTTATGTATTCCTCGTTTACGCTTCAAATGAATGTAAATGCGACACTTCCTTGCAAGGAAATAGCGTTTCCAGATGTCTACGTATCGTAGCAACAGATTTCTAATGCTTCTTAAAACGCGATATCGCATCTCATATCTACGTTTCATGGTAAGATATAATATGATTTGCGAAGTGTTATGTATTCCTCGTCTACACTTCAAATGAATGTAAATGCGACACTTCCTTGCAAGGAAATAGCGTTTGCAGATGTCTACCTATCGTAGCAACAGGGTTCTAATGCTTCTTAAAACGCGATATCGCATCTCATTTCTATGTTTCATGGTAAGATATAATATGATTTGCGAAGTGTTATGTATTCCTCGTCTACACTTCAAATGAATGTAAGTGAAACGCTTCCTTGCAAAGCAATTGCGATTGCAGATGTCTACGTCTCGTAGCAATAGTGTTCTTATGATTCTTAAAACGCGATATCGCAACTCATTTCTATAGTTCATGGTAAGATATAATATGATTTGCGAAGTGTTATGTATTCCTCGTCTACACTTCAAATGAATGTAAATGAAACGCTTCCTTGCAAAGAAATTGCGATTGCAGATGTCTACGTCTCGTAGCAATAGAGTTCTTATGATCCTTAAAACGCGATATCGCAACTCATTTCTATAGTTCATGGTAAGATATAATATGATTTGCGAAGTGTTATGTATTCCTCGTCTACACTTCAAATGAAAGTAAATGCCACACTTCCTTGCAAGGAAATTGCGTTTGCAGATGTCTACGTATCGTAGCAATGGAGTTCTTATGATTCTTAAAACGCGGTATCGATCTCAATTCTATGTTTCATGGTAAGATATAATATGATTTGCGAAGTGTTATGTATTCCTCGTCTACACTTCAAATGAATGTAAATGCGACACTTCCTTGCAAGGAAATAGCGTTTCCAGATGTCTACGTATCGTAGCAACAGATTTCAAATGCTTCTTAAAACGCGATATCGCATCTCATTTCTATGTTTCATGGTAAGATATAATATGATTTGCGAAGTGTTATGTATTCCTCGTCTACACTTCAAATGAATGTAAATGCGATACTTCCTAGCAAGGAAATAGCGTTTGCAGATATCTACCTATCGTAGCAATAGGGTTCTAATGCTTCTTAAAACGCGATATCGCATCTCATTTCTATGTTTCATGGTAAGATATAATATGATTTGCGAAGTGTTATGTATTCCCCGTCTACGCTTCAAATGAATGTAAATGCGACACTTGCTTGCAAGGAAATAGCGTTTCCAGATGTCTACGTATCGTAGCAACAGATTTCTAATGCTTCTTAAAACGCGATATCGCATCTCATTTCTATGTTTCATGGTAAGATATAATATGATTTGCGAAGTGTTATGTATTCCTCGTCTACACTTCAAATGAATGTAAATGCGACACTTCCTTGCAAGGAAATAGCGTTTCTAGATGTCTACGTATCGTAGCAACAGATTTCTAATGCTTCTTAAAACGCGATATCGCATCTCATTTCTATGTTTCATGGTAAGATATAATATGATTTGCGAAGTGTTATGTATTCCTCGTCTACACTTCAAATGAATGTAAATGCGACCCTTCCCTGCAAGGAAATAGCGTTTGCAGATGTCTACCTATCGTAGCAACAGGGTTCTAATGCTTCTTAAAACGCGATATCGCATCTCATTTCTATGTGTCATGGTAAGATATAATATGATTTGCGAAGTGTTATGTATTCCTCGTCTACACTTCAAATGAATGTAAGTGAAACGCTTCCTTGCAAAGAAATTGCGATTGCAGATGTCTACGTCTCGTAGCAATAGAGTTCTTATGATTCTTAAAACGCGATATCGCAACACATTTCTATAGTTCATGGTAAGATATAATATGATTTGCGAAGTGTTATGTATTCCTCGTCTACACTTCAAATGAATGTAAATGAAACGCTTCCTTGCAAAGAAATTGCGATTGCAGATGTCTACGTCTCGTAGCAATAGAGTTCTTATGATCCTTAAAACGCGATATCGCAACTCATTTCTATAGTTCATGGTAAGATATAATATGATTTGCGAAGTGTTATGTATTCCTCGTCTACACTTCAAATGAAAGTAAATGCCACACTTCCTTGCAAGGAAATTGCGTTTGCAGATGTCTGCGTATCGTAGCAATGGAGTTCTTATGATTCTTAAAACGCGGTATCGATCTCAATTCTATGTTTCATGGTAAGATATAATATGATTTGCGAAGTGTTATGTATTCCTCGTCTACACTTCAAATGTATGTAAATGCGACACTTCCTTGCAAGGAAATAGCGTTTCCAGATGTCTACGTATCGTAGCAACAGATTTCAAATGCTTCTTAAAACGCGATATCGCATCTCATTTCTATGTTTCATGGTAAGATATAATATGATTTGCGAAGTGTTATGTATTCCTCGTCTACACTTCAAATGAATGTAAATGCGACACTTCCTTGCAAGGAAATAGCGTTTGCAGATATCTACCTATCGTAGCAATAGGGTTCTAATGCTTCTTAAAACGCGATATCGCATCTCATTTCTATGTTTCATGGTAAGATATAATATGATTTGCGAAGTGTTATGTATTCCCCGTCTACGCTTCAAATGAATGTAAATGCGACACTTGCTTGCAAGGAAATAGCGTTTCCAGATGTCTACGTATCGTAGCAACAGATTTCTAATGCTTCTTAAAACGCGATATCGCATCTCATTTCTATGTTTCATGGTAAGATATAATATGATTTGCGAAGTGTTATGTATTCCTCGTCTACACTTCAAATGAATGTAAATGCGACACTTCCTTGCAAGGAAATAGCGTTTGCAGATATCTACCTATCGTAGCAATAGGGTTCTAATGCTTCTTAAAACGCGGTATCGCATCTCATTTCTATGCTTCATGGTAAGATATAATATGATTTGCGAAGTGTTATGTATTCCTCGTCTACGCTTCAAATGAATGTAAATGCGACACTTCCTTGCAAGGAAATAGCGTTTCCAGATGTCTACGTATCGTAGCAACAGATTTCTAATGCTTCTTAAAACGCGATATCGCATCTCATATCTACGTTTCATGGTAAGATATAATATGATTTGCGAAGTGTTATGTATTCCTCGTCTACACTTCAAATGAATGTAAATGCGACACTTCCTTGCAAGAAAATAGCGTATGCAGATGTCTACCTATCGTAGCAATAGGGTTCTGATGCTTCTTAAAACGCGATATCGCATCTCATTTCTATGTTTCATGGTAAGATATAATATGATTTGCGAAGTGTTATGTATTCCTCGTCTACACTTCAAATGAATGTAAATGCGACACTTCGTTGCAAAGAAATAGCGTTTGCAGATGTCTACGTATTGTAGCAATGGAGTTCTTATGATTCTTAAAACGCGGTATCGATCTCAATTCTATGTTTCACGGTAAGA